>NC_142609.1:10796204-11096204 GCF_041222555.1 Hakea prostrata | reverse complement strand
AATTGTATTTTGACTCATAATAAAATTTGTTACCATGAACAGTAGAGAAATAATGTTTTACCTATGAAAATCATGGATAATATACTGAAATGATTGATTATTAGGAACAAATTTCTTTCAATGACATAGAGAGGTCTCCATGAGTCGCATGTTTTTGCCATAGAATCTATTAGATTGACTCCAATTTGAAGTATAATAAATCTCAAGGTTACTTATTAATATATGAAGTAAAGCTTTGCAAAAAAATTTAACTAACCGCCAAAGAGTTGGCCTATTGGGCATTGGCAACAATCAACCCTCTTAGTGCAGATGCTGGGGTTCGATTACTCTTGATAGTGCATTTAAATTATATATAAAACCTACCCTAATGATGTAGTCGAAGCGCGCATAAACTGACCAAAAAGAACCTCATAACCTAACAAAAAAGAAGAAAAGGAAAATTAAACTATTACCTCTCTTTTTCCTTAATAATTTATATGCCCAATTACTCTTTATTTTTACCAGTTTAATCTATTAAAGCAATTTTTTATTTATTTATAGTTTTTGCTTTCTTTATTTCCTTGTTCATAGAAACATATTGAACTTGATTAGAAGCATTTTTTTTTTAAACTTCCTCATCTTATGGTGAATTTTTTGTTTGGAATTTTTTATTCATATTTTCATTTCTTCTTTAGTGGAAGTAAAAATATTCATATTATCATGTTTAATCGATTTTGATAAAATTGGGATGAAGAAATAAAGAATAAATACATATAATTATATTTAATGGGTTTTGTATGAGAAGGATGAAAAAGTTGAAAAGAAATAAAACATATTTGTGAAAGAAGAAAAAAATATAAAAAAAACATTAAAAATATAAAGTAGGGTTGGACTTCTTAAATATGGACTAACAAAGAGTAAATCACTAAAAATTTGAGCATTAATTGTCAACTAGTATCTCTAGATCATTCTCTTTAAAAATGGTAAACCCGTACCAAAGGTTTCTCCACAAACAAAGTTCAGGTAGAGGGGGGAAGTTTTCCTACGGAGCCTTACCTCAACAATTTTTGTTGGGAGGCTATTTCAATGCCTAGACCATTCTCTTTCACATATAAAATTTAAAATTTATAGTAATTATTGTTTCTACTGTAAATTATTTGTTATCATGTTTATACATTTTCACTAAGGCATTTTCTTTTTTCTCTTGCAGAGCTTGCTTACACCATGATATTAACTGATAAGTGTGACGTATATAGTTTTGGAGTCGTGGCCTTGGAAATAATTATGGGAAGTCATCCAATGGAACTCATCTCTTCTTTAACATCACCAGTTGGTCAAAAGATACTATTACGGGACATATTAGACCCACGCCTTATTTTTCTACTAAGTCAGAATATTGCAAGGCATCTTATTTCTATTGTGAGAATAGCGATTGCATGCTTATGCAGCAACCCACGATCTCGTCCAACTATGCATCAAGTATCAAAAGAGCTACTTTTTTTTCGACCAACACTTGTGGAGCATTTTCAGTCTATTACTATAGGTGACCTAAATGATGTTGAAGAGTCATTCGACTAATGAGAATTAAAGAAATTCATTTGAGACTACTCTCAAAATTAGCAAAAAGCACTCAAGGTCAACTTTCTACCAATTTACACTATTTAATTTCAATCTAGTTTTCAAGAATACATTTTCATTTGTTTTTCAGCATCTTATAGGTATTGAATAATTGAAGTTTCCACTTTAAACAACATAGTGATTTTTATTTTTCCATTAAAGGTGAACAGAGGATGCAATAGAAATCATGATATATATTTTATTCATGAGTATGGTATTGAAGGGGGACATTGACACAATAGTGACATTGCTCCATTATGGCTTAGAGGTAAGTTTTTGTGTGATATGTTAGATAAATGGTAGTATTTTTTTTCTTCGAACTCACGGTAAATTGCTTGCTAGAATCTTGCATCATTGTTCCCTCCCTCTGTGCCAATCTTCTTCTTCTTTTTTCTTCTTTTTTTTTTTTTATTTTTAATTTTTTTTCTTGGCTTTGCAATTGGAAATACAAATATATTTTATTAATAAGAAGAATGCTAAATAACCACCATTATCCCCCCCCTTCCCCGCCTCTTTATCTGGGGAGAGCATAGCAAGAGGAACATTGTGGAATTGAAGCACCAAGTTGCAGAGCTAAATGACCCTCAAGGCAGGGCATTTTTTATAAGCACTCTTCCAAAGGTCAAATCATAAGCTTAGGGTATGTTGATACTCTCTACTTGAATCTTAAAAACTCTATTCCTTATTATTACGTAATCTAGAAGTTTTCCTTGTAGGGCTTTGGTGTTCTCTTCATGGAACTCCTTTGGGAATGTCTGTATTGGTCAATTAGTTGGGTTGTCATGGCAACCTTGGACTTTTTACACACATTTTCATAATCAATGCCCAACGATGCTTTGTTTCTCCATGGGCATGATTCACTTGAAGATAAGGTGCTTGGAGACCAATTATGTCCACATCGATCACTTTCATCCTAAATTTCATGTTTTAAAATTGTTTACATAGTTCTTGGAGGCTGATTTCATTGGTCCTACCTATAAAGCCCTATCTTGAGTGTGTTCAAGGCTAGGAATGGAACGAGTGGGTCTAATAGGGTTTGTGGCTAGTGGTTTGTTATTTAGTTTGTACACATAGAACCTAAAGTGTTGCCATTGAGTGTCTTTGACAATGTATTCCTAACTAACATTTCTGTTTTTCAAGCATGTTATTGCTTCCAAATTGTTACTTGTTGAAGAGGTAATCCATGCTGGTCAAAACATGTGGAAGCCTCGCCACTCCCTCCCAATGTTGGGTTTTAATTCTACATTTTAGTAAATGTCTATATTTCATAGTTGTTTTAATCTATCTTTCGAGTTTACCTTATCCCCTTGTTATAAGTTCTCACATCTCTTTTCTTTGTTTGTTGTCATATGCTAGCCTTGGTGCATGGATCATTATTGGGTAATTGCAACAAAGAAAGTTTTAGGATCTAAGATATTCGAGTGACAATGATCAGAATTTCTCAAAAGCTGAAAGCCTAATAAGATGGGAATCCCACTTCTCTACTTTTATGTCTAAGTGGTAAATCTGCCTCCTCATTTGTGTACCTATGAAAATAGTTTTCTTCTCTCCTAGTCTATATCCTTTTCACCTTTCTGACTCATATTTAAAACTTGCATTAGGGCTTACTGATTTACCCACATCAAGGTACGGGATACAAGGATTTTCACTTGCCATACCCTACCATAACCTTTAGGGATAAATGGTTAATATTGGTTCCTTTGAATATTGTTGACATCTCTTAAATTTAAAGATGTGAAGTTGGAAGTATTTCCTGATGCCATTCTTGCGGTACTCAAAACACTCGCAAAAGATTTCTACCGTTGATCCCTTGAAGATGTTATCACTTGGTTCATGGTAATTTCCTTTGATCGGTACACTTCTTCACATCTCCCCTATCCCCTACTCCCAGTCTTCTATTTCATTGCTTTCTTAAATGGATATATCAATGGAGAATTCTAACACCCTTGATTCTTCCTCCCTTCTGTTTGTCCCCCTCTTTATCTAGTGAGGGCATCACATTCCCATTGTGAGGTTGATGAAGCAACATACTGAAGAGCCAATTGACCCTCAAATGGAAGACATTTCATTATTATATAACTACTCTATCAAGTGCCAAATCATAAATCCAAGGTATGTGACACTCTCTACATGATTTGCAACATGATTTATTTCTTTTTGCTATGTATTTCATCTATGTTCCTTCCAAATCTTTGGTGCTCTCTTCATGATAATCCTTTTTGGCCATGCAATTGGTTAATGACTTTAATAGTCATGAAATCAAATCCGCGGTAGTCTTCAATTATCCCAAACACACTATCTTTAATCGGTGTGACTCATTAGGAGATGATGAATCCTAAATTGGCCATACACATACTGTTGTCATCTATATGAACTCATATGTTTTACCATGTATGTTTCTCAACTGAATTTACTACTAAACAATTGGAGCACTAATGTGATCAAATTCAGAATGCATTGGAAACTCGATTGCCTTGGTAAACATTGGTGCCTTCCATATCAACACCATACTTGGAAACCAAAATGTTTGATTTACACTCAAACCCCCTAAAATTTGTTGTTTTTGGATCTAAAGGCGGATTTGGATGTTCTTGGAGACATCACTGATTCCATGATAGGTCACTTAATTGCATTAATATTATATTATATCCTTCCTGAGTCTGTTTTTGATTTGCACTACTAACAAGAGAGAGTGCCTTGTCAAGATGCTTGGCTTTGATGCCTATGTATTCTCCCCACAACATAGAGTGATAGCGAGGAATATTGCCTGGCTCGACCAGATTTGGGAAAGGCTGGACCTGAGCTTGAGGTGTTGGACCATAGAAGTAGGCCATGGAGATGCGGTTGCAGGCCTGGTTCACAAACACACGGTGGACGAGATACGGGAATCAGCCATTGGAGAGGATATGGAGGAGGTTACCGGCGTTGGCGATGAACCCACCCGGCACCGGTGTTACTGTGGCCCACCCAACCCCATCCTTAAAGGCCTCCACTCTCTCTCTCTCTATTTCTAACGAATTTTGATCTTTCTTTATTTTATTTTTTTTCCTTAATTAACTCAAAAGCAGTTTCCTCCTTCCACTCTTTCTCCACGTTAAACTCAGTTTTTTTTTTTTTGTTTTCTTTTTTATTTTTTTATTTGTAATTTCTCCACCTTCTCTCCACTTTCCCTCTTCACGTGCTACTATTTTTATTTTATTTTATTCTCTCTCTCTCTCTCTCTCTCTAAGGAATTTTGCTCTTTCTTTATTTGTTTTTTTTTCTTTTCTATTTTACTCTTATTATTATTATTATTATTATTATTATTATTATTATTATTATTATTATTATTATTATTATTATTATTATTATTATTATTATTATTATTATTATTATTATTTTATTTCCTTGTTTGTAAATTATTACCTCCCCTCTTAGGTCTAGTTTAAACTTTGTTTTTCTCTTTAGTTTATTTAAGTCTTGCACCTTCTTTCTCTCTAGCTTGTTCTAGGTTTTCTCTAGTTCTTTGATTACTTTGTGGGTTCTAATTCTAAATTGACTGTTTAGGTTTTAATATTTTGCAAGGAAGATTGATGTTGTGTAATTTATTTGATGCAAGTGTATTTACTTTATTTTTATCAATGCAATTTCAAGTTCAAGTTCAAGTTTCAAGTTTAAGGATTCGCTTTCTCTCTGGGTCTAGCAATTGCAGATCTAGATTATTCTAGATCTGGTTGTTAGTGTTGGTTGAGATTCGAATTGTTTATTCAAGTTTTTTTTGGAGATTCAAAAATGCAAGTAAGTAACATTCTTCAATAATCTTCTCCCCCCCCTCCATTCCCGCTTCTATTTACCTCTCCATATTCTTAATTTAGGATTTACTTTCATCATTTTCTTACTGTTCTCCCTTCCCCTGGGTCTTTGATTAAAGATGCCTACAGTCGTGCCTCTCTTTGGTTAAGGTTTCCCTTTTCCTTTTATTGCTTTATTATTTACTTTCTATTATTTCCTTTTTGCAATTTCTTTTTCTCTAATATCCTTTCCCCCGATCGGTGGACTATAAGCTACGGCAAGGGTCCACGATCAAAATCATTATAATTATACTTCCCTTCTCTCAATCCAGAGCTGACACTCGGATCACTTCCCTTTTGTTTTTATTTATTTATTGTTTGCATTTTTTCCCCTGCCTTTTATTTATGCGTTGGTTATGTTTGCTTTATTTTTCGTTTTAATTCAACTGCATTAGTTGTATGGATTAAGATCATTGGTTTAATTTAATTAATTAGTTAACAAAATTGAATCTTCCACTCTTGCATTACCATTAAAAAATTGAATTCTTGGTGGCATATCTCCCTGAGATCGACCCTTTAGCTACACGATACTGTGCGCTTGCAGTTATTTTATTTTGCAAACAACTGCCAAAGACCAAATAAATCCAAAATGTGACTACTTAAAGGTGTATAGAAGTTTTTGTATCTCAATGAGTTGTATTTGTAACAATGCTTAGCCTTCATTTGATAGCTTGGTCCTTTTTATATTGAAACATTAACAGACCTATTAGAATTGTCTATTCCCATGTTTACAATTGTCAATCTTGGAGCCCTGTGTTACACGAATACTTATTTTTTATTATTTGTTTATATAGATATTACACCCATTGTTCAATCCCCCAAAAATTTATGCTTCAACATTTACCTCTTTCCTGAGTTCTATGAAATGCCTCATCACACTTTTTGAATTGGGAGATGTATATTTGCAAAACAATCTTTCATTTTTCATCACATGAGAGGGAGATGGGGCAAGGAAATTTACTCATTCTTTACAACTGTCAGGCTTTTGTTGTTATGAATTTCATAGAATTTTGATACTTCTCCCTTTATCTCCTTAATTTATTCAGCATCTGTATACACTTTGTTGTATTCAGCAGTTAAATGTTTTCCTCTTTTTTTATGAGAAGTTAAACTCGATGAATTTGCTGTTGTATATGTCCCCAATTGCTGTTCTATATCTACTACCTACCACAATAATCATGAAGTCCAACGTAATAGACGTTGTTCTTTCATTGGGGCGTAAAGACGCGTCAATTTGGCTACTTCTTTTGGTTAATTCTGTGATGGCCTAGTCAACGAACTTAGGGCCTCTTTGGTTGTGGCAATCTAAGGATTTCAAATCTCCGGATTCATAACTTCAGTTTTTTTTTATTTTTTATTTTTTATTTTTTTATCCTGTTTGGTTGAAAAACTTGGGACGATTCATGAATCTAGCAATTTCAACTTTTAGCCTAAAAATATGAATGAGCCAAATCCTGAGGATGGGGTGGAATGAGCTGATTCTACCTCACTATAAAAGGTGAGAAATTGGCGGATTCACGCAGTCATCTTGATGGAACAATAACCTCTAACAACTCTTGTGTTCTCTCGATAGATGGTGGTGCTCAAAGGTTTACCTGAAGCTCTTCGTTCTTGAAGCTTGAGGTGCAACCAGCGAGTTCAGCAGTAGATACCATTACTCCATCATCTCTCCTACTCCCAATCAATCACAGAAAACTCTATTCCTCATCGCCGTCGTCCAACCAGCGAGTTCAGCAATCTCTCCTACTCCAAAAGGATCGCCTAGGAACCCTCTATTGAAGGTAGGAATTTGAATCTTCTTTTTACTATGTTACCTTCGGATTTATATGGCTTTCACTTGCATTAAGGGTTTTGCAATCTGATTGTATTTTAGAGGAAGAAGAAAATACAAGTAAACAGGGTTACAAAGTTGCAGAAATAAATCTTCTTGTCATCTCTTTATCATTTCATTGATTTAAAAAATTAAGGCTTTGATTTCATTGGTTCATTGATTTCAAAAGTCAAGTAAACAAAGTTACAGAGTTACCTTGGAATGTTACCTAGAATTTGAAGATTTTAGGTATCAGGTCTTCCATAAGAGCTGGTCTATTTCTGCGCCTTCTCAAACACGTTTTTTCCTCTAATTTGTGTAGAAATCTTAAATTCCTTTACTATCTTTTGTTTAGTGCAGGTTTAAATCCTTTTACATCTTTTTACATCTATTCATATGGGTCTTTGCTGTTTCTCCAAAAAATCCGTTGTTATTTATATATAGAGTTAGTGTTGTCTACTGATATTCTTTGCCAAGTGAACAACCACATTAGTTGGTCATAACAATTTAAGCTTGTATAAGACACTAATAGTGGATATAGGTCAAGCTCCCTATTGGGAAACCTCTTGTTTAGGTCCGTTTAAAGGAATAGGTCCTTTTTTGATTGTATTTTGTGAGCTCTTGGCTTAAAAACAATTATTGTAAGTGAAAGAGCCCTTGAAAAACCAATTATTCCTTGTACTTTATTGCAAGTAATTTAATTTTCACTAATGATAATTTGTTCATTGAGTGATTATAGGTGAATGTGTGTTAGGGAGGACCACCCTGAATTGAAGCACAATTTTATTGAGTTCAGTGTGGGTAAGTCCTACCTATTTCTGAAGTTGTGTTGCCCATTTAAAGCGGTGGCTTTCATAGAACAGATTAAAATAGGGTTTAAACAGATTAAAGTATCATATAGAATCAGGTTTATTAGAAAATAGAGTTTCTCTTTATTACATGTAAACCCATATGTCCTTATTTGTAATTTCATATGTTCTCTGATCTATGATGTATGATCTTATAGCTATAAACATATTGACGGGTCCCTAGATGTGACTAGTGATTTCAGCAAATCTAACATGGTATCATTTGCCTTAGTGATCCCCAGTGGTTTACAGTTCTAGTTTCTTGACTCTTTTTTTCATGAAACTTGTGCCATCTTGTTTCTTGAACCCTTGCTTTCTTCTTCACGTTTTGTCTTCAAGTCACCTAGTTTCTTGAGCATCCTCCCTCAAAGTCAAGGGTCCTTCAAGCAGTGGCGGAGTCCGCCACAGAGGGACCCCCCCCATTTTTTTAATATATATATATATATATATATATATATTTAGTTTTTCCTTATTTCTCTCCTTTCAAATGTAAAATTCCACTATTTGGCCCCCTCCCAAATTAGAAATTAAATTTTATGGTGAAGATGATGGGTATAAATGTCATTCTTAATTATTATCTGATGGTTACCATTAAACCCTAATTTTAAGGAACAAAAAGTTAAATCCTAATTAAAATCTAACTCATGATCCTTGAATTTCTCCCTATTTATTCTCTCATATTTTTATTCTTATTTATTCTCTCCTGAATTTCCTCTTTCATTCCCTATTTATTCTCTTTTTTTTTTCCTCGCAAGTCTCACAACGTATTGGAGTAGTTTGCACATGTTGGAGTTTTTCTAAATCTTCTCCACAATTAGCAGGTATCACTATTTTTTTTTCAAATTATTCCTTTCTCTCTCTCACTAATCCACGAGTTTTTTGTGGTTGAAACTCACGATTCTCTCTCTCACTCACTCACTATTTTTTTTTTTTTTTGGTAGAAACTCACGATTTTTCTAGTATTATCTCTAGAAAGCATATTTGAATTTTATTTTATTTTATTTTATTTCATTTCATTGTTCTTTCTCAAGTTATTTGTGTTTTTCCAAATTTGTTGTTGTATTGTTTCATTGTTTGTTATTATGCGTTTTTTTTTTTTGACCTAAGTATCGTTTCTTTCTTTCTTTCTTTCTTTTTTCCCCTTTCTTTGTATTGATTTTTAGTTAGTATTATTTCCATCGTTTTTTTGTAATTATATTTTATTATTTGTTTTTATGTATTGTTGATTTGTTGTTGTTTGTTCTCTTTCTTTATCTTTTTTTTTCCTTTATAGAAAACAATCAGCTAATTGAAAATTGTTTCAATTTAATTATTGAATTAATGATTTTTTCCTAACATTTTATATTTGTATATTTATATGGTATTGAACTAATTATTGAAATAATTATTCTATTAAAAAATTATTGAACTAATTGATAAAATATACTCTTATTCTATTTGGTTGAGTTTTATTTTGAATCATATACTAACTAACAGTTAAACAAATTTTTTGTAATTGGAATAAAAAATTGAGTTGTTTAGTTTAATATTTATTGAGTTTTTGAATTTAACAATCAATCAAATTGAATGGATATAGGTGAGACTTTGGGAGAACAAACTGCTATAGTGCTATTGCAATTTCTTTTGAACTGAGTGGTGCAGTTCTCAAAAGTAGAAGAATTTGCTTAACCATGGGAAAGAAGTCTACCATTGAGTCTTTCTTTAAAAGAAGAATGTTGAGAATGACATAGTTGATGCATCACTCCCTACCTCTATTTCTGAGACATCAACTAGTGAAAAGCGTCATAAACCATCTACAATACCTGAAAGTGAGCAAAATAATTATTTTGAACGTGATCCCGGGTTGAGGAAACAAATTTTTGAGTATCCAGTTAATCAACGTGATGAAATTATACGTTGTTATATTAAAGCTAGACCATATCAGCCTATTCTTCAAGAGTATCCGAAATCTAGACCATCAAATCATCCTCGACGTTTTCAGTCATTGTGGTTCAAAGTTTATCCTTCTTGGTTAGAGTATTCTCCTTCAAAAGATGCAGTATTTTGTTTGCCATGCTTTCTCTTCAATAAGCCTGGAGCAAACTCAGGACAAAGGTCATTCACTTTTGATGGATTTAAAAATTGGAAGAAAGTTGGTGGAAGAGACTGTGCTTTAGTAAATCATATGGGAAAGGAAATCAACTCATGTCACGAAGTTGCTAAAAATAATTGTGCAAACTTGATGAAGCAACATCAACACATCGAACTAATGCTTGAAAAGCATACATCTCAAGAAATTGAAAACAATCAGTTACGTTTGAAAGCCTCAATTGATGTGATCAAATTGCTTGCGTCTCAAGGTTGTGCTTTTAGAGGTCATGACGAAAGCAAACATTCAATCAATAGAGGCAATTTTATTGAATTCTTAAAGTTGATAGCTTCTTACAATGATAAAGTTGAAGCAGTTGTGTTGGATAACGCTCCTCAAAATGCATCATATACATCACCTCAAATACAAAAGGAGATTTTACATATTATAGCAAATAGAGTGAAGAGAGAAATTTGCAAAGAGATTGGTGATGCAAAGTTTTGCCTAATAGTTGATGAATCTCGTGATAAATCTAAAAGAGAGCAAATGGCTATTGTTTTAAGGTTTGTTGATAAAAAAGGATGTGTACAAGAGCGCTTTTTGATCTTGTTCATGTTCCAGATACAAAGGCCTTAACTTTGAAGACTGCTATTTTTTCTACTCTTTCTCATCATGGGCTTAATATTCACAACATTCGAGGTCAAGGATATGATGGAGCAAGTAATATGCAAGGTGAGTGGAATGGATTAGAAGCCTTAGTAGTTATTGATTGTCAATTTGCCTATTATATCCATTGTTTTGCTCATCGTTTGCAATTAGCATTAGTTGCAACATCTAGAAGTGTTGACCTAGTTGAAAAGTTCTTCTCCAAATTAGTGTATATTATTAATCTTGTTAGTGCATCTAGTAAGCGAAATGATGAGTTAAAAGTTGCTCATGCTTCTGAAATTGCTTACTTGATTTCCACTGATGAACTTGAGACTGGAAGCGGGCTTAATCAGTTTGGAACTTTACAACGGCCTGGAGAAACTCGTTGGAGTTCTCATTTGAAATCTATTTCAAGTTTGATAAGTATGTATGGTGCTACATGTGAGGTTTTGATCAACATGATTGAAAATGGGACTACTTCATCACAGAGAGTTGAAGCAGAATCAGCCCATGATACATTGACCTCCTTTGATTTTGTTTTGATTTTGCATTTAATGAAAGAAATTATGGACATTACTGATGATCTTTGTCAAGCTTTGCAACGGAAGTCTGAAGACATTTTAAATGCTATTCATTTTGTGTCTTCTACCAAAAAGCTTATCCAAGAAATGAGGGATGTTAGATGGGAGGGGCTTTTGGCTAAGGTGATTGCTTTTTGTCAAAATCGGAACATTGATGTCCCTAACATGAGTGTTCAGTTTGTCGGAAGGAAAGGTCGAGCTCGCTATCAGCAAGATGATTTTATAGTTGAACAATACTATCGAGCAAATATTTTTTATGCTACAATTGATAGCCAATTGAATGAGCTAAATGGTAGATTCAATGAGCATGCTATAGAATTGCTTACTCTTAGTTCTTGTTTGGATCCTAAAAATGGTTGTGAGTGTAAAACCCAGCCCTAACCTTGACCCGGAAACCTTGTTATTTGTAGGTCCAGTGACCCGAAGTAAAGTAAGAAGTCAGCTTTGGGCCATCCCAGTGGAGGACTTGTTGTCTGGCTTTGAATCCATGAGAGTTGATGATGAAGTTCTATTTATGGAAACTGAATCTTGATGAAGATCGGATTAGTTGATGGACTTGGAGTGCTCTCTATCATGGTTTGAAGGCATTTCTACCTATTAGGTAAGTCACTTGATATGTGTGCAAAACCCCTTTAGGATTGGATTTGATCTGGGCCTTCAATTCCCTGTTTTGGAATTGCTGTCTGCATGGGTCGACTGGACCAGTCGACCAATCCACTCGACCAATGGGTGCTGTCTTTGGCAATTAGGTCTTGCTTGCTCTATTTAAGTCCAATCTCGAGTCTACTTCGTATTTACTGCTCCAAACTCTTTGGAACGAACCAAAGACCTCTGCAAGTCATCTCCCTTGCATCCTTGGTGATTTTCTTGACGGATCTTCGTCAAAACTCTTCCTTTTGCATCAAAGGTATGTCTACACTCTCTTCTTCTCCTCCATCTCTGTTTTTATTTCCTTTTTGAGTTGAGACAGTAGAGGAGATGCTGCATTCTCTGTTGCAAACATCTCTGGACTTGTCTCTCATGATCTTCCTAAGGATTAATGGCTAAAACAATGATCTTAACCATGATCATTGCAAGCTTTTGAAGGAATCATGATCAAACCATGATCTAGTCTTTGTTTAACTTTTGATTTGAATTCTGATCTCCTTGGATCTTCTATATTGATCATGTTAGTAGTCAATTGCTGTGTTTTCTTTTCATGATCCATGATCTATCAATTTATAGTTGTTTCTCTTCTACCATACCATGTTTTCTTCATGAATCATGATAGTTACATATATGGTAGGTTTTGTTTCCTTATTTAGATTTATGCTCTTAGGTCTTTTCTCTTGAAGATCTAAGTATGCTTTTCATGATACCTTTACCTGAATCAATGATTCATTCTCCTATTGTTCTTGTCCTTGATTTCTATCTTGAATTCTTCAAGGTCCATGATTGATCTAATTATGGTAACTTTTTGTTTCCTAATTTGGATCTTGATGACTTGATTTGATTAGTGTTTTGAGATCCCCTATATGTTAGGATACTACTAATGTAATTTACCCCTTGATTAGTACCCTTTTGAACCACCAAATTCGGATTTTATATCTTAAAACTCTGATTTTATAGGCTACTGTCTGCATTGGTCGATCGATTGGTCGATCGGACCAGCGACCAATCCACTCGACCAATGAGTACAAAGCAACTCCAGAATTGGTCTGTTGTGGATGATTTGGTATATTTTCTGTTAGGGATCTTTCCTAATATGTTGTATACACTTGTTTAGGACCTTCTTCTCAAGTTTGTCAAGATCTTACTTGATTTCTTAGGATTCCTTTGCGAGTTATAAAAGGTAAGGATGGTTATTTCCTTAATTACATAGATAGCATGAATCTAGTTTCTATATTTGAATATCATTGATTTGTTTCCTTAATTAGATTCTTACAATGATATACTACTGTTGCATAATCTTGATTACAGTAGCATTACTTGTTTATGTTAATTGATTCATGTATGATTTACTTACCAATTATATACAAGTTGATTGTAATTATTGATTTCTTTCCATATATGAAGTTACCATATATGTGATGATATGAATTGATGCATGTGTATGCTTAAGTATGGTTTGGAAAGGAGAGGTGTCCTTTTGACACTTCTGTCCTTGGACTACTACGGGAATATTATGGGATGTTTCCGGAGATGTCCTCTGGACACCTTCCTAAACTGTTGGATGACATATCTAGGACTGTCTAATAGTGTTGGGCTAGGATGTCCCGTTATGTCAGACCCTAATCGGAGGGGTATTGAGACCGAACGACCCGTGGTAGCAATGGGGAATCATGGGCGCTCAAGACCGGTAGCCAACCCGTGAGAGGACAGGAATCACATTGTGGGGGCCATTTATTGGTAGGGTTGCATATGGATAGACTTGGGCTCACGGGCGCTTAAGACCGGTAACCAACCCGTGAGAGGACGTGAGAGCTTCCCGTTTACCATATGTGGATGACCAGTAGGGTTGATGAGTCCGTAGTCAGGGACTATGAGGACTCTAGTGTGAAGGATACCGGAAAGGATCGTCAGGGACGAGGAATGGACGTATCTGGATTTGACTTGATGTAACTAAGTAGAAGACTTCATTTGGCTAGGCTTTACCCTGACATGCGCCGGTACTTAGACCAATGGTGATGTGAGAGAGTGGTGACCTATACCCCCAGCCATGGAATGTCCCGAGGGATGCCGGACTCATTACCAACTGATGATGAGTGATTGAGACCCTCCTAAAGAAGTACGGTGCTATGACTTAAAGCATGTCTGCCAATAGAGACCAGCATATGTAGAGTTAGATTCATTCATTCATTGTTTGTCTCATACCATATTGCATTTATGTTTGTTCTGAAATCCTGCCATTTGTGTTATTATGGATTTAACTGCCTTACTGAGTTTCTTTGAAACTCATTCCTTTATTGTACAATGTTTGTTAGACTATTCTACAGTCACTGAATATTATGACGGCCCCTATGAAGAAGCGCAAGGAGAAGAGGCATATCTCCAGGAAGGTGATTGCGGTTACAACAATTACACAGAAGATCCCGCGAGTGGTTATGCTCCGTACGATGCTTAGTCCGACCATTGAGTGGAAGCGCCCTTGTGCTGTTTATGAGATTTATACTTATAGGGATGTTGTCTATAAAGTTGAGAACAATTTAGTTACCTATTGTACTTGCTACTGGGATTAGATTCTGTCTTGCTTATTCTCTTTTAGAACTACTTTTCCGCTGGTTGTAGAGTGGGATTTTGCCTCACTTTACTTATCTGTCTTAGACACTGATTTTATCTAGTACTCTGATTTATATATGATTCATTCTTTCCTTATTTGGATCTATGGTTTATCTTCCGCACTTTTATTATTATTGTTCATGATTATGTTATTGTTTATGTGGGAGGTTGATTACTCGATACCTGATCTTCGGGCTGTGGATCACACTCTCGGGTATGCCAGATAGGGTACCGGCTGGGAGGATGTGACAGTGAGAATTTTCAAATTGATGACATTTCTAAGCTTGTGGCTAAATATTATCCCCAAGATTTTACTGAGCATGAGAGAGAGCTCTTGATAGCACAACTGCGACACTATGAGATTGATGTAGTGAAAGGTTCAGATTATCAGAATATGTCTACCATTAGTAGTTTGTGTCAGTGGTTGGTGAAGACAACAAGATCTAAGGCATATCCACTTATTTATCAATTAATTACTCTTTTGATTACTCTTCCCATTTCTACTGCAACTTCAGAATGAGCATTTTCTGTCATGAGGATTATTAAAACTGAATTGCGGAACAGGATGGAAGATGATTATCTCACAGATTCTATGATTTTATATTTTGAAAAGGAAATTGTAAAGAACATTGGTACAGAATCAATCATTGAGGATTTTCGGAACCTCAAAGATCGTCGAGTTCCACTATGATAGTGACACTAGAGAGGTGTTTTGTGGTTTTTCACATGTTCTTGTTTTTTAAAATATTTATTTTGAATTATTATTGGCTTTTTAAATATTAGTAGCATAAATTATGTAATGACCATTCTCCCCCCCCCCCCCGATTTTGAATTCTGGCTCCACCCCAGTTTGCCCACCCCCCCGACTTTGAATCCTGGCTCCGCCCCTGCTTTCAAGGAGCTTGAGTTTGGAACGAAGGAACTTAAAATAGGTAGAGGAGAGACCCTTTGTGAGGATGTCAGCAAGTTGATCGCTAGTAGAGATATAACAAACCAAAAGATCCTTCTTAGCCACCTTGTCACGTACAAAATGAAAATCAACCTCAATGTGCTTTGTCCAAGCATGAAAACATTGGATTGGCCGATAAATGAGTAGTCCCAATGTTGTCACACCAAAGGAGTGGGGCTGAGGACTGAGAAACCCCTAACTCTGTGGAGAAGTGACTGAAGCCAGATCAACTCAGTAGTAGCAAGTGCAAGAGCTTGATACTCACTCTCTGTACTAGAGCGGGCAACAGTGGCAACAGTAGTCTGTTTGCGAGATTGCCATGAAACTAGATTGGAGCAAAAATAAATGAGATAGCCACCATGAGACTTTCTGTCATCAGGGTACCCAGCCCAATCAGCATCAAAATAGGCTTCCAAGGATGAAGAGGATGATGGAGTGAGATGGAGCCCAAAAAGAATAGTACCCTTCAAATATCTCAAAAGGCGTCTAAGAGCAACCCAATGATCCTCGGTAGGATGAGCAAGGTATTGACAAAGCTTGTTGGCGGAATATGACAAGTCAGGCCTAGTGAGCATAAGATATTGCAAACCACCAACCAAGCTTCGATATATAGTCGGATAATCCAATGGTTTCCCATGAGTGGATGACAGATGAAGTGAAGGAGCCATGGGAGTCGAGATGGGCTTTGCATCAAGTAAATCGGCCCGATCAAGTAATCCATAGATATACTATTGTTGAGATAACATCATACCCGTGGGTAAGACAATCAACTCAATGCCTAAAAAATATCTTGCAACACCAAGATCTTTTAGTGCAAACTCAGAAGAAAGGGAAGAAATCAAAGTGTCAATAGCATGAGAAGATGGTTCGGTGATAAGTATGTCATCAACATAAGCCAACACATAGAGAGTCACAGTGCTATGATGTCGAATGAACAATGAAGAATTTGTCTTGGACCCCACAAAACCAAGTTGAGTAAGATAAGAACTGAGATGTTGAAACCAAGCCCTTGGAGCTTGCTTGAGACCATATAATGAACATTGCATTTTGCAAACGTATGAAGGAAACCGAGAGTCCATGTATCTGGGTGGTTGATGCATATAAACATCCTCAAACAAGTTTCCATGCAAAAATGCGTTATTCACATCAAGTTTCCGGACTACCCAATTGTGTGAGATAACTAAGGCAAGAATGAGAAAAATAGTAGTGGGCTTGACAAATGGACTGAACATCTCATCATAGTCCAACCCATACTCTTGGTTATATCCTTTAGCTACTAAACGAGCCTTATGACATTCAATTGTACCATCAGATTTTTGCTTGATGCGAAAAAGCCACTTGCAACCGATAATACGTCGATCTTGTGGTGGAGGAGTAAGCATCCAAGTTTGGTTGGCTAATAAAGCATTAAATTCATTGTCCATGGCTTGACGCCACACACTAGACATCGCAGCTTGACTATAACATGTAGATTCAACATCGCAAGAACTAGTGGCGAGAAGAGCAAGGGATAATGGATGACGGGTTGCAAAATAACTCTTGGGGACTTTGGGTTTGCGAGTCCCATCTTGAGATCGGGTTATCATTGGATGAACCCGAGAACCAACCAAAAAAGATGTACTATGGGCCAAGTGTGAAGGGGAAGGGACACCATCATTACGTAAAGAGTTATCCAAAAGTAAATGTGAATCAACAGTCTCTGTAACAGTCCCATCAAAATTATTTATAGACCCATCAAAGATAATAGAATCAGTAGAAGGAAGGCCCATTAGCATAAAATGAAGGACTAGCAGTAGTGGAATCAACAACACTAGACCCAATAGGAAGCCAACAGCAGCAGCATCACAAGGAAAACCATCTCTATCATCACCCGAATGAAGAGAAGCAATACCATCTTGTAACTCAGCCCCATGACTATATCCATCAGAACCACCACCTTGTAACTCAGCAGAAACATTGGTTAGACCAGTAGGAATAAAAGAATTTATTGGAATCTCACCAAGTGGCCCATGAGAAGACATAATCAGCCCATTATTTGAGATAACATGCAGTCCAGTATGTTGAATAGTAGAAGGCCCATCAAGTGTAACATTAGACAACTCACTGGGTAGAACATTATGCAGCCCAGTATGTGAAATGGTACATGGCCCAGTGCTCAAAGAACTAGGAAGCTCATTAAGAGCTAAAGAAGAAATTGTGGGAGAAGGAATAGGAGAAGCTGAATGCCTAGGTGAAAAAGGAGAGGACACTGAACATGGGATCATTAGGGGAGTGGAAGAAGTAGGTTGAACTGCAGAGGGTGTGATAGAATGAAAAGGGAAAGACGACTCATCAAAAATAACATGTCTAGATATAATGATTTTCCCAGTTGAAAGATTCGAACACCGATAACCATGATGTTGAGGACTATATCCAACAGAAACACATGGTGCAAATTGAAAATCCATTTTATGTCTATTAAATGGGCAAAGAAAAGGATAACATGAACAACCAAAAGCTCGAAGGAACTTGTAATCAGGGGCACAATGAAAAACTTTAGAGAAAGGTGACTCAAAATGAAGAACAACAGAAGGAAGTCTGTGTATGATAAAAACAGTAGTAGTAAAAGCATCTCCCAAAAAACGGAGAGGTAAGCCCAAATGAGCCAACAAGGAGAGCCCCATGTCTACAATATGACGATGTTTGCATTCTACTTTGCCATTTTGTGTTGAAGTGTGAGGGCAGGGGCATCTATGACTGATACCACAAGTTTGAAGAAAAGTAGAGAAACTTCTAAAACTCACCCCCCCCCCCCCAATCAGACTGAAAACTCTTAATGGATGCAGAAAACTGATATTCAACAAGGGCTTTAAAGAGTTGAAAAACACGCAAAGCATCAGATTTGCGGGCTATAGTATATATCCATGTAAATCTTGTAAAATCATCAAAAAATGACACATAAAAGCGGTGAGCCTCATTTGAAAGAACATGAGAGGGTCCCCATAGATCTGAGTGTATTAATTGAAGAGGGGCTGTGGTGTGCAAATCACACAGATGAAAAGGAAGTCTATGTGACTTTCCAAGTTGACAAGGAGCACAAACGCCAGAAAATGTAGCACCAACAGAAGGTAATTGATATTGCTTAATGACTTTGTGCACAGTAGGAAAATTCACATGACAAAGTCTAATATGCCACATTTCAGGATGAGCAGAAATAGCAAACAAAGCCATTCAGTATTAGGAGAATTCATCACCACTGGAAGAGTGTAAATACCTTGCTTAACAGGTCCTGTGAGGACTTGGCCCAAGCAAGGATCCTTAATATGAAAACAATTTGCATGGAATTCAAAAAGCACATTATTGTCAGAGGCAAACTTATTAACAAGCAATAAATTGTGGGAAGCCGAGGGAACATGTAGCACATCACAAAGCTTGAATGAATTATCAGAAACAGAGAAATTAGAATCACCAATGTTCTGGACGCAAAACCCAATCCATCCCCAATTCTAATAGTATCAGCACCAAGGCATTCTGAAGGAGAACTAATAGCATCTAAATTTGACGTAATATGATGAGATGCCCCTAAATTTGGTGACCAATTCATCACAGAACGAGAAGTCTGAGCCATATTAGCTTAAGGAGTCCAATGTGTAGTAGAAGGATGAACAACAGGATGAGAGGAAGTATCAACATTCCTTTGATAGCAAAACTTAGCAAGATGATCTGGTCTTCCACAAATGTAACAAAAATAACCACCAGAACCATACCTGTATTATTAGCATTAAGCGAAAATCTAATGGTACAATTGAAAATCATAAGGCTTGTTTAGTAGCTAAAGGATATAACAAAGAGTATGGGTTGGACTATGATGAGACGTTCAGTCCAGTTGTCAAGCCCACTACTATCCATCTCATTCTTGCCTTAGCTGTCTCACACAATTGGATAGTTCGGCAACTTGATGTGAATAACGCATTTTTGCATGGAAACTTGTCTGAAGATGTTTATATGATTAGACTAGTTCGTTTGAACCTAATCTTGGTTGGACGTTTCTCAATCGGAACCAAGGGTCAAACCGAGGACAGACTCAGTTCAGTCATAATTTTCTCGTATCAGATACTATTTTGATGTATAGGGGGGAGGAGGCCTTCAAGGAAAGTAGGATCAAGAGGATTGGAAGATGTATAGAGATCCTGCATGTGCATGGCAAACACTTTTTCTATTTCTGTTGGTCATTGACAAACCTTTCCATCATACTCAATACTTTGAATTCTTCTTTGATGGTGGTGAATTTTTATGCAAGATGGTAATACCTTGTATTTCTGTCACCATCAATGATATCTCTCTCTCTAGATTTTGGAACTAGAGTTGTTCTTCTACTATCAATGCCCATTGGAGGCTCTTTCTTTTAGCTTGTATCAGCTCTTGACTAGAATTTTGGGTTTGCTCTGGCCCTTCAATTTCAGCAACAAAACTGTGGAAGAGGTTATTGATGTTTTGGACTTGATCGATTTTGTATATTTAGACATGGCCAGATAGGTTCTATGAGGTTGCATTTCTGCCACCATCAATGATATCTCTCTCTCTAGATTTTGGAACCAGAATTGTTCTTCTACTATCAATGCCCATTGGAGGCTCTTTCTTTTAGCTTGTATCAGCTCTTGACTAGAATTTTGGGTTTGCTATAGCGCTTCAATTTCAGCAACAAAACTGTGGAAGAGGTTATTGATGTTTTGGACTTGATCGATTCTGTATATTTAGACATGGCCAGATAGGTTGTATGAGGTTGCGTTTCCTGGACACTACTCTCTTCTTTATACATGAAGGTTACCTATTGGGGGGGGGGGGGGGGGGAGAAACTAACAAGTAGGAGTTTTTTGGGAAAATAAAACCTATCCCTTCTAGAAGATCATATATCGGTGTTTTTTCTAGATTACACAAACCACCCATTCAATTAACCTAAGATTTCTACCATGCTTTGTCAACCCTAGAAAGGAACTTGATTGAATTTTGACTTACTCCTATTGTCAGATTGAAAATGTTTCCATATATTACTCCCATTGTACCCTTAATCTCCATTAATTAAACCTGCAACGAGACCTGTAACGATTCAATCCCATATTCAATTCGGATTTTTTTGCCTAATTTATGGATTGTACTTTACAAATTACAATGTAGTGCATAATTAATATTTTCCAATTTTTACTTTGGTATTCATTGTTTGTTTTATAATTACAATATCTAAATTAGATCACTGAGCCCAGCGCTACATGTTATCAAATCTTTGCTTGGAAGCATTTTGAAGATGCTATTTCATAGTGTAGTGCAATAGTGCTTACTTACTGTGTAACAACCCCCGTAATTCTAACCCAAAATCCGTATTGCAGGTCCGATAACCTGAAGGTCAAGCCGAAATAAGTTGTGGAGTGTCTGGATTGAAGTCCATGATCCATATCCTGAACCCATGGATCTTGATTCTCTTGACGAAGAACCTGCCTTGCTGGGAAATGGGATCCTTGGTAGAAGTCAAGAGATGTTTTGAAGATGTTCGGAATGAAGGTAAGACCTCCCCCATGTGTTGTTTAGGGTTAGGTTGAGGTTGAGAATCAACCCCTTGAGCAAAACACCCATCTACTGCAAAGTACTAAGGGGGGGTTGCTTAAGGTGGTTGATTGGGCCAATCAACCGCCCCAAGCAACCGCCATGGTCTACTTGCGAGATTTTACCCTAATTTCCCATGTCCTCTATAAATAGCAAACCCTCGTGTTTTTAACTCATTATTATATTCGGGATTGCTATTGTGGACGTCTAGGAGGTAGAGAACACGTGCTGGAAGGTGAGCGAAGCGAGGATTGTGATCTGGATCCATTCCCCAATCTATTTTTCTAATCTGATTGAGGTAGGTGAGTCCCTTTCACTCTTTTCTTTTTGCTCAACTCTAGGATTGGTATAGATCCCACTCTTTTGTTGGTGGTAACCTATTTGTGATTAGGTTTATTCCCTTTTCAATGATTTTGAGAAGATCCTATCTAAAAATGAATCCTTGCATTCGAATAAAGGATGGATCTGATCAAGGGAGAAGAATTTGGGTAGTAGATCTTGTTAATTTTAGGTTTCTGTTTTGCACTTTGTTATAGACTTGTTAAGATTGAAATTCGGATTAAGATCATCCCAAAACCATATTCGAATTGGATGATCAAAAGTCTGAATTTCGGAGTTGGAAGACTGTCTGTAATAGGGCGGTCGCTTGACCCAACCGACCGGCTGGGTCACAATGGCTATGTGATTTTTGTTTTCGCTTTGATTTGACTCCTATCCTTAACTCATTATTGTAACCCTATATTTAGGTGGTCTCTGACTTTGCTAAAAGTCTTGTAATTAAGGTTTGGTTGCATTCTAAAGAACTTTTACTTAATTACAGGTAAGGACACACTATCTTATTTATATACAATAACATGTACATGATGAGTTCAGTTGCTTTCTATACTATTCATTAATCATGTACCTTGCTATAATTGTATTAAGCATGATATTACTGTTGTATACTTGCTATTTGTGAAGTTCTTTTATATACTTTATCACTTGTGATATTGAACAACTAATTATGGTATGATGGTGAATGACGTAGTGTAGTTGTGATGGAAAGGGTACCTAATTGGGTATCTTTGCTTGAGATATCAGAGGGCTGTGGTATGGGACACATGCTCACTGATGCCTCCAACACTATTGTGATTGTTGGATGACATACCTACGGAATCTAGAATTGCATGGCTAGGTACCCCACATGCTATTACCCTTTCAGCAGGGGAATTGAAGCCAAATGACCCGTGACAATGGTGACGTGACTCTATTTCATCCTACAGCGGTAACAAGTCTGTGCGGAGACTCAGTGGTCCACTATTGATCATGCAATGGTAGGGTTGCAGATGTTAGGGTTGGGCTCATGGAGGTCCAAGGAGCGGCCCGGGTGTCGTGAGGAGTCATGATAGCATTCCGCCTCAACAATATGTGGATGACCACACGGTTAGGGAGTGGAGTCCAATGGAGATAGCCAGTCAATGAGGATTTTCATTCGTAGGTTGCGAAGTATACAGAATTGAGTTGGTTGGTGCCATAGGGAAAGTATCTGGACTTCATATAGTGTGTTACTAGTATGACCTTGCATTGGATTAGAAACCCCGACATGTGCTAGTACTCATGCCAATGGTCGTGGTAAAAGAGTGTTGACTTAAACCCCAGCCATGGATGCCTGATAAGGACTTACCCCTTTACGCAGGATACCAATAGAGGTAACCAGTTCGTGAGGGATCAGAGTGACTAGACCTACCCAAAGGAGGGCTGGTGTTATATCTTAAAGCATGTTAACTGTCTAGAGACTTGCAAAGTTAGATCTTAGTAGCATACATACTGTTGCATATCATTCATTTCATATATGCATTGTGAATTGTGTTGACATATATATAAGAAATGTGTTTTCCTTACTGAGTTTGTCAAAACTCATTCCTTTCTTTGTATGTTATGTTATTGTACAGATGGTTACACGTCATTGGAAATTGGAGAGAATTCGTTTGATCGAACCCTCCCGTATGAAGAAGATGTGGCACCGTCAATGGAAGATGGAGATAGCGTGCATGAAGCCTCTTGCGGATGCTTGGAGTGCACTTATAACACCCATTGATGGCCAAAGGAGGCAGATTGCCAGATATTTTGAGGATCGACTGGAGAAGAGCTGGAGAACCCCCTTCATTGCCATTTATGACAAACATTATTTAGCTTTAGAAAAAGAAACTGGAAGAAGATAATTTAGTTTATTTTGATTGCTTCCGCTGAACTCGATATTACTTTTGATTTGTGATTTCTTTCCTTTGATTCTTTCTTTGACTTTTATTGGAGTATTTGAACTCCTGTAATCCCTTTTGATTAATTATTTGAATTTGTTTTTGCTCTTGATTTTCTAATTCTTGCATTTATTATTATTGATGAGTAAGACCGTAGATCCTGTGATAGATTGCACCCACGGGTTGTCGGGCGGGTAACTGAGACCGGCGGGTGGGGTGTGACATACTGTACATTAGTCAGCTTTCATTTTTGTATTCGTTGTTCGTTTTTTGGCCCAACATTATATGTTGTTGAAGTCTCTGCTTTGAAGTCTTTAGATGATCCTTTCTTTTCTAAATTGTACTTTACAATGTAGTGCTTAATTACTATTTTTCAGTTTCTACTTTGGTATTCAATGTTTGTTTTAGAAGCTAGATCTAACAAAGCCTTAATATATGTATTCTATTTTTGTTAGTTTTTTCAACTTTATAACAACATGTTGTACATGCTACTCTGTAATCACATATTAATCATTAATTTAGAAGTATCTCAAAAGCTTCTATTTTGTACTTTTAGATACAGGTTTATTGGAAACAAATCGTCAATTTTCGGCTAAGCAGAACACCTCTAGTTTGCTTATATCAGATAGATACTTATGAGTTTGTCTCAAGCCAATCAAATTTTCCTTAAGTCTAATTTCTTTGACCACATTTTATAAAATTACTTCAAAACTGAGTTTGTAGACATTAATCTGAAATCTTGATAATTCTACGCAGCGATTTAGATCCAAACCACAACTAAATAGGATATTAGTGGTATTGGTTCATTTTCTTGGGTTTTGTTTGCTTAAAAGTCTTCTTCCCCGTCTCTTACGGCAGCTGAAAAGTCTTTGTGATTTGTTTTGTAGCAAGTAATGGTGAGTGACTTGGTCATTGGTCATCCACCACCGCAATCCCAAAACATCTCCATTTCAAGTCACTTCCAAGTCAACCCGTGCCTCTAATTTCCTTCAATAATTTGACTAAATTGTTTATTTTATTTTATTTTATTTTATTATTATTATTATTAATTTTTTTAAATTACTTCAAAATTGAGTTTCCTGAGGCTAATCTAAAATCTTTTTATAATTGTACCTAGAGATATCTAGATCCAAACCACAACTTAACGTTAATCTGACGTTAGTGATCTTGGTTCTTTTTCTTACTAGCTAGGAACGTTTGGTTGGCATGCAATGGCGTGGTGTCCTCTTCTCCCCTGCCTCACGCACAAGCTTAAAAGTCTTCTTCCCTGTCTCCAATGGCATCTTAAAAGTCATTAGTGGTCTTGGTTCTTTTTATTGGGTTTTGTTTGCTTAGAAGTCTTCTTCCCGTCTCCAACGGAAGCTTAAAAGTCTGTTTTGTTGATTTATTCTGTACAAGCAAGAGTGAATGACTTGGTCATTGGTCATCCACCCCCACAATCCCAAAACATCTAATCCATACACGACATATCTCACCATGGTCACATGTGTGGGGTTGACACTGTTTTTGCCTAACAAGGACATACTCAATAAATGTGAGTCTCACTGTCTCATATGAGTGTGAAAGGATAAATTGGCGGGTGAAAAGAATCTCTACACTCTACTAGGCTTTCAATGCATGAATGATTGCTTTTCTCTATTTTTATTTTTTTTATATATTTTATTATTATAATAATAATAATTATTATTATTATAATAATAATAATTATTATTATTATTATTTTACATATATTAAAAGCATGACTGCTTCATGCAATGTAAATATCTATTTTATAAAAAGGAGAGAAGGAAAATCTTGAAGGAATCTTGATTCAAGATATCCTCAGCTTTATCCTACTCCAACCCTTCGCTTTATCGTATTTTAATTCCAACCCTTCACAATCATGATTTGAAAATTCACGTATTATAATCATATTGTTCGTAATAGAACAAAATACCAATTGTTCATCTTTATGTCACACGAATTTAAGTGTATGTCAAGAAAGTGACAACCTACCGAACTTCACCACTAACAATAAACAAAAATTGATTGACAAGAAGATATGCATGAAGTAATAAAAAGATAACAATTTAATATTTTAAATTCTTTTGAAATGACACTACTTTTAGGAGGTACAACTCAAAAATGGTATTAAAATGAAAGTGAAGAACCAACCAGAATGGCAGGTTATGTTCATACCACTTTTTGCACCATTACTAAAAGCGATAGCTACTGTTTTTAAAAGCTACCGCTGGAGACGAGGAAGAACTGAAGACCAAACGAATAAAGAGTGTAGGAGGCAGAGCAGTAGAAGAAGATAACCCATTGCAATGTGCAATGTGCAATCCAATCCAAGACCTCCTCTTCAATTGTGAGTAATATAGGCCTACACTAATTTCTCTATAAATTACACTCTGGAAACTGCCTAATACCACACCACCAAACTGCAAACCACAGTGGAAGTTACGAATGGCTCATTACTCCAATACTAGTACTACTCCATCCTTGTTATTCTTCTTCCCAACTCTCATAATAGCATTTCTTATTTGCCTTCTCCTCCTCTTCTCTTCATCTACATTTGCTGCGGGAAGTAGCACATCTTATTCTGTTCAGTCATCAACCCAAGTCAAGGCTGAGGCTGAGGCTCTCCTCAAATGGAAAGCCACCCTTCAAAACTACTCTCTTTCTGCTCTCAGTTCTTGGAACCTCACTTCCTCGTCATCTTCATCCTCATCATCAGCATGCAACTGGTTTGGCATAACTTGCAACAAAGTTGGAAGCGTTGTTGAGATTAACCTTTTCCAAGCAAAGCTGCAAGGTACACTTCACAACTTCACATTTTCTTCATTTTCTAATCTCCTCCGTCTTAATCTCAGTGTCAATCAACTCACTGGACCCATTCCATTCGACGCTGGTACTGTCACAAAACTCATCCACCTCGATCTCTCCAACAATAATCTTTCCAGCATGCTGCCTCATTCTCTAGCTAATTTAAGTAAACTAGAGATACTCTACTTGCATAGGAATCAACTATCTGGTCCAGTTCCTTCAGAAATTGGGGGTTTGAAAAATCTGATTCAGTTGGCACTTTCTTATAACAAATTAAACGGTCCAGTCCCTCATTCTCTAGCGAATTTAAGTAGACTACAGGGGCTCTACTTGGGTAAAAATCAATTATCAGGTCCAATTCCTCCAGAATTTGGAGATATGAAAAATCTAATTGACTTGGAACTCTCCATAAACACTTTCATTGGTCCGATCCCTCATTCTCTGGCTAATTTGAGTAGACTAGAGATACTCTACTTGCAAAGGAATCAACTATCTGGTCCAATTCCTTTAGAAATTGGGGGTATGGAAAATCTGATTCAATTGGCACTTTCTTATAACAAATTAAATGGTCCAGTCCCTCATTCTCTAGGTAATTTAAGTAGCCTAGAGATTCTCTATTTGGATAATAATCAATTATCTGGTGATCCGATCCCTCATTCTCTAGCTAATTTAAGTAGACTAGAGACCCTCTATTTGGATGATAATCAATTGTCTGGTCCAATTCCTCCAGAAATTGGAGAAATGAAAAATCTGATTGACTTGGAACTCTCCATAAACAAGCTCATTGGTCCGATCCCTCATTCTCTAGCTAATTTAAGTAGGCTAGAGACTCTCTACTTGTATATGAATCAATTATCAGGTCCAATTCCAAAAGACTTAGGTAGCCAAGCTTCCATTGTACAGATCGACTTGTTTGGCAACTTCTTATCTGGAAGCTTACCACAACAAATATGCCAAGGAGGATCACTTCAACTATTAGTGGTCGCAAACAATAGTCTCTTGGGTCCTATTCCAGACTTGAGAAATTGTACAAGTCTAAGGAGAGTTAGACTTGATGACAACCAATTTCTTGGAAATATAAATAATAGTTTTGGTGTACACCCACATCTTAACTACATTGATATCAGTCACAACAAGCTCTATGGAGAGCTGTCAGCAAATTGGGGAGAATGCAAGAATTTGTCAACACTAAAGATTTCTAGAAACAATATCAGTGGAAAGATACCAGTTGAGATTGGTCAATTAACTCAACTTGGACGACTTGACCTTTCTTTCAATAGACTTGTTGGCGAAATACCGAAGGAACTTGGTAGCTTATCCAACTTGGTCAATTTGAATTTAAGTGAGAATAAAATTTTAGGGCATATACCAGTTGAAATTGGCAAATTAATCAATCTAGAGGTTCTAGATATATCATCAAATCGGCTAATCGGATCAATCCCTGCACAACTTGGTCAATGCTCCAAACTAATCTCAATAAATTTAAGCTGCAACTCACTGAGTGGAAATATTCCATCTCAAATTGGTGATCTAGTATCCCTACAAGTTCAGTTGGATCTTAACCATAACTCATTAGGGGGAACGATACCAACAGAACTTGCAAAGCTGAAAATGTTGGAAGTTTTGAATTTATCCCACAATATTATCACAGGATCTATACCCCCTTCTCTTGAAGACAATGTGATAATTGGTATCTTTTGATTTGCCTTATAATCAATTGAATGGTGAAGTTCCTAATAACAAGGTTTTCCAACATGCTGCTTCACCACAAACATTTAGTAACAACAAAGGGTTATGTGGTGAATATCAAGGTCTTTTTCCTTGCAATTGATCTAGTATAAATGAAGGATATAGAAAAAATAGACATAAAGTCTCCATATCCATCATTGGTTCTTTGATAGGAATAGCAATCCTTGCATTTGCGATCATTGTTGTCGTTTTCTTCTTGAAGAAAGGTAATCAAAAAAGAAAAGCAGAAGCAATAAGAAGAAATCATGGCAATATATTGTCAATATGGAATTTTGATGGCAAGATTGCTTATGATGACATAATCCAAGCAACAGAGAATTTTGACATTAAATATTGTGTTGGAACTGGAACTTATGGGAGTGTTTACAAAGCAGTCCTACCTACAGGTCATGTGGTAGCCTTGAAAAAGTTTCATCCATTGGAAGACAATGTGATAATTGATGAAAGCTTTGAAAATGAGATGCGTGTGTTAACAAACATTAGGCACCGAAACATTATCAAACTTTACGGGTTTTGTTCACATCCACGATACATGTTTCTTATTTATGAGTACATGGGAAAAGGAAGTTTGGCTCATATCTTAAGCAATGAAGCAACGGCAATGGAGTTGGATTGGCTGAAAAGAGTAAACGTCATAGAAAGTATTACAAATGCTTTGTCCTATTTGCATCATGATTGTACTCCACCAATAATTCATCGGGATATTTCAAGCAAAAATATATTGCTAGACTTGGAACTTGAGGCTCGAGTATCCGATTTTGGTATTGCCAGACTCTTAAATGCAGACTCATCCAATTGGACGTCACTTAAAGGAACTCATGGATATATTGCTCCAGGTATTTAATTTTATGTTTTCTTTTTATTATACTTTTATTGTAATTTTTATAGGCCTTCTTAATTTTTAGTATGATATTTAAGACGTAGTGCTTATTGAATTGGGCTATTAAAATACCTGTATTTAAATATGGATGAAATAGAACATATATGTTTTAAAATCTCATAAAATCTCATACATCCATCCTATTTAAATTTTAAGAATTTTAATGTATAATCATTAAATTCTTTATAAAAATAATATTTTATTTTATTTTAATCCTAACTATTTTAGAATTGTCATTGTATTGTATGTTATGAAGTTTATACTACTTGATAAGTTCTTAAAGTATCTTCGCTAAATAACGGTTAAATTCTTGTTTATTGAACTAATGCATTATATAAATTAGGATGTGTACAAATATTATGTTTGATTAAGTGATTTAATAGAAAAAAACTTAAGTGATATGGATAAAATAGAAAAGATATGTTTTAAATCTCATACATCCTATTAAAATTTTAGGAATTTTAATGTATAATCATTAAAATTTTATAAAAATTATATTTTAGCTTATTTTGATCCTAATTATTTTTGAATTGCCATCTTGTAATTTATATGTTACGAAGCTTATACTACTTGATAAGTTCTTAAAGTTTCTTGATAAATAACTGTTAAATTAGGATGGGTACATATTAGAAACTTTAAAAAAATAATATAATAAAAAAATATATATATATATATATATATATATATATATATATATATATATATATATATATATATATATATATATATATATATATATATATATATATATATATAAAGAGGGTTGGAAGTAAAAAAGAAGAAAAGAAAAAAAGCCCTACTACATTTCATGATCTATCTTATTATATTTTATAAATTATTTTTCTCTTTCATTTTTGGATAGAAAATAAATACCCCTAAAGCTGTTATATTTATTAATTTTAAATAAGTTGATAAAAAGGTAATAAATAAAGGTAGGTGTTTTGGGGTTTTTGAGAAAATAAAGGCCCCGCTAAAGGACTTCGGTGGGGGCTAGTAATTATATAGGGGGGGGTGGGTTGTATTTTGAAGGGGATTCACTAGTAATAAAATCAAAGTACAAGGGGCCAATAGTAATTATCCTAGAATATTTTATAAATTATTTTTCTCTTCATTGGAGCAAATAAATCCTTGGAAAATATATTGTTTTTGTTAAGTAGAATTATATGTCCTACATACCGTGTATTTTAGAAATTTAATAGAGCTAATCTTGAATGGTTAGTAGAATCCTCATACCATGAGATATGACTTTTACCATGTTGATCCAAAACATATTGTTGTCATTGTAATTTCTTCTATGCATAAAACCAAGTTTATCAAAAAAAAATAATAATAATAATAATAATAAATCAAAATCAAAATCAAAATCAAAATCTTATCGTTGATAGAGATAAAGACATTTAAACTAAAATCTTCTATAGGAATAAGCACTGAGATAACTTAAGCACAATCTTTATCCTTTTTAAAATACTAGAACTTATAGGTGGTCCTTAAGCAGGTTCTAATTGTTGCCAAATGGAGCCATTAATTATGTGGATTAGTTAACTAATCCTTTATTGTTTTTCGAAATTGTATTTTGACCAATAATAAAAATTTGTTACCATAAACAGTAGAGAAACAATGTTTTACCTATGAAAATCATTTATATTATACTAAAATTATTGAATACTAGGAACAAATTTCTTTCAATGAGATGAGAGGTCTTTATGGGTCACATGTTTTTGCCATAGACTCTATTGGATTGACTCCAATTTGAAGTACAATAGATCTCAAGGTTACTTATTAATATATGAAGTAAAGCTTTACAAATTTTTTAACTAACCGCCAAAGAGTTGGCCCATTGGGCATTGGCAACAATCAACCCTCTTAGTGCAGAGGCCGGGGTTCGATTATTCTTGATACTCAATTTAAATTATATATAAAACCTACCCTAATGATGTAGTTGAAGTGCGCATAAACTAGTCTAGAAGAACCTCAGAACCTAACAAAAAAGAAGAAAAAGAAAATTAAACTATTACCTCTCTTTTTCCTTAATAATTTACATGGCCAATTACTCTTTATTTTTATCACTTTAATCTATTAAAAGCAAAAATTTTCTCATTTTCGCTTTCTCTTTTTCCTTGTTTATAGAAACATATTGAACTTGATTAGAAGCATTTTTTTTTTTAACTTCCCCCTCTTTTGTGTGATTTTTTGTTTGGATTTTTTTATTCATATTTCCATTTCTCCTTTAGTGAAAATAAAAAATATTTATATTATCATGTTTAATCAATTTTTGATAAAATTGGGAGGAAGAAATAAAGAATAAATGTATCTAATTAAATTTAATGGGTTTTGTATAAGAAGGAAGAATAAGTTGAAAAGAAATAAAATATATTTGTGAAAAAATAAGAAAAAATATAAAAACATTAAAAATATAGAGCAGTGTTAGACTACTTAAATATGGATTAACAAAGAGTAAATCATTAAGAAGTTGAGCCTTAATTGTCAACTGGTATGTCTAGACCATTCTTTTTAAAAAAGGGTGAACCCGTACCAAAGACTTCCGCGCAAACAAAGTTCGGGTGGAGGGGGGCAGTTTTCCTATGGAGTTTTACCTCCACAATTTTTGTTGGGAGGCTATGTTGGCAGTGGCGGACCCAGGATGCAATAGTGGGGGGGGGGGGCGAAGAATGAAGGCCAGATAACCTTCCCATTTGGGGTCCCACCTCTAAACTATTTTATTAAATTAAATAATAGACCCACATACATTTTGTGGGGCCCACAAATATTTGAAAAAGAAAAAGATAAATTATTGATAATGATATTTTTTTTGGGACAAAATATAGGTAAAATTAAAGCAACAATATAAAAAAAATATACACATGACTTCAACCTTAAAAAGTTAGATGCAAACAAAAAATTTCTTTGGTAAGAGATGTAAACCAAAAATTTTTTTTAGGTAAGAGATGCAAATCAATGGTAGTTAGTTACCTACTAACTATAGACATTTTATTCACAATACAAAATCAAATAACAAAAATTGCAGAAGAAATAAAGAAACATAGAATATAAAATCAAATAAAAAGAATAACAAAATAAGAAAAGAGAAACAATAAATAAATTGAGAAAGAGACCTAATTGTGGAGTAGATTTTTTTCAAATTTTCTTAAGCCACACTTATAGAAAGGGAAGAGAATAAATAGGAAAAAAGAGGATAGAGGAGAGGGGAGATAGGAGAATAAATAGGGATTGAAGAGTTAGTTTTTAATTAGAAATAACATTTTGATTTTTGAATACCTAATAAGATTTTTTTTTTCAAAAATTTCCTTTAACTCATGTTTATAGAAATAGAAGAGAATAAATAGGAAGAAAAGATGAGAGAGAAGAGAGGAGAGAATAAATAGGGATTGATGAATTATTTTTTTATTAGGAATGACGTTTATACCCGTCATTTTACCTTTAAAAATTGTTCACAATATTGGGGGGGGGGGGCAAATAGTGACATTTCACATGTCGGAAGAAAAAAAACCGGAAAAATTAAAGGAATTAAGGGAATATGCATAAAATTTTTAATAATCCGGGGGGGGGGCATGGCCCCCCCCTAGGTCCGCCCCTGTATGTCGGTGCCTAAACCATTCTCTTTCATATATAAAATTTAAAATATATACTAATTTGTTATTTCTATTGTAAAAATTATTTGTTTGTTTATACATTTTCACTAACATATTTTCTTTTTCTCTTGCAGAGCTTGCTTACACCATGATATTAACTGATAAGTGTGATGTATATAGTTTTGGAGTAGTGGCATTGGAAATAATTATGGGAAGTCATCCAATGGAACTCATCTCTTCTTTAACATCACCAGTTGGTCAAAAGATACTATTACGGGACATATTAGACCCACGCCTCATTTTTCCACCTAGTCAGAATATTGCAAGGCATCTTATTTCTATTGTGAAAATAGCGATTGCATGCTTATGCAACAACCCACGATCTCGTCCAACTATGTGTCAAGTATCAAAAGATCTACATTTTTTTCGACCAACATTTGTGGAGCATTTTCAGTCTATTACTATAGGTGACCTGAATGACATTAAAGAGTCAATTTGACTAATGGGAATTAAATAAATTCATTTGAGACTACTCTCAAAATTAGCTAAAAGCACTCAAGGTCAACTTTCTACCAATTTATACTATTTAATTTCAATCTAGTTTTCAAGAATATATCTCCATTTTTTTTAGCATTTTATAGGTATACTTTAAACAACAAAGTGATTTTTATTTTTCAGTTAGTGGTGAACAGAGGATGCCATAGAAATCATGATACATATTTTGTTCATGAGTATGATATTGAAGGGGGACATTGACACAATAGTGACACTGCTCTATTATGGCTTACAGGTAAGCTTTTGTGTGATATGTTAGATAAATGGTAGTGTTTTTTTTCTTCTGTGGATGAACTGTTGACATCTATTCTAATGTAAAAAATAGCACAACCTGGTGGTCCCAATACTCTAGCTAGAAATTCTAAGCTTGGCACTTGTAGATGTGATACTAGAATTCATGGTAAATTGCTTGCTAGAATCCTGCATCATAGTTCCCTCCTCTGTACCAATCTATTATTCTTTTTTCTTCTATTTTTTTAATATTTTTTTTATAATGTATTTATAAGAAGAATGTTAAATAACCACCATTATCACCTTTTCACCGCCTCTTTATCTAGTGAGAGCATGGCAAGAGGAACATTGTGGAATTGAAGCAAAGAACCGCCTAGTTAAATGACCCTCAAAGCAGGGCATTTTTTTATAGCACTCTTCCAATGGCCAGAGCATAAGCTTAGGGTATGTTGATACTCCCTACTTGAAACTTAAAAACTCTATTCCTTGTTATACGTAATCCGAAAGTTCTCCTTGCAGGTCTTTGGTGCTCTCTTCATGGAACTCCTTTGGTGCTCTCTCCAATGGCCAGATCATAAGCTTAGGGTATGTTGATACTCTCTACTTGAAACTTAAAAACTCTATTCCTTGTTATACGTAATCCGGAAGTTCTCCTTGCAAGTTTTTGGTGCTCTCTTCATGGAACTCCTTTGGGAATGTACGTATTGGTCAATTAGTTGGGTTGTCATGGCAACCTTGGACTTTTCACACACACTGTCATAATCGATGCCCAACCATACTTTGTATCTCCATGGGCATGACTCACTTGAAGATAAGGTGCTTGGAGACCAGTTATGTCCACATTGACCACTTTCATCCTAAATTTCATGTTTTAAAATTGTCTACATAGTTCTTGGAGATTGATTCCATTGGTACTGACTGTAAAACCCCATCTTGAGTGTGTTCAAGTGTCTAGGAATGGAAACAGTGGGTCAAATAGGCTGTGTGGCTAGTGGTTTGTTATTTAGTTTGTACACAGATCCTAATGTGTTGCTATTGAGTGTCTTTGACAATGTATTCCTAACAAACATTTATGTTTTTAAAGCATGTTATCACTTCTGAATTGTTATTCGTTGAAGAGGTAATCCATGCTGGTCAAAACATGTGGAAGCCTAGCCACTTCCTCCCAATTTTGGGTTTTAATTCTACATTTTGGTAAATGTCTATATTTCGCAGTTGTTTTAATCTATCTTTCGAGTTTACCTTATCCCCTTGTTATAAGTTCTCACATTTCTTTTCTTTGTTTGTTATCTTATGCTAGCGTTGGTGCATGGATCATTATTGGGTAATTGTGACAAAGAAAGTTTCAGAATCTAAGATATTCTAGTTACAATGATTAGAATTTCTCAAAAGCTGAAAGGCTCATAAGATGGGAATCACACTTCTCTGCTTTTATGTCTAAGTGGGAAATCTGCCTCCTCATTTGTGCACCTATGAAAATAGTTTTCTTCTCTCCTAGTCTATAACCTTTTCACCTGTCTGACTCATACTCAAAACTTGCATTAGGGCTTACCGATTTAGCCACATCAAGGTAGGGGATACAAGGTTTTTCACTTGCTTTTTCACTTGCCATACCCTACCTTAACCTTTAGGATAAATGGTTAAAATTGGTTCCTTTGAATATTGTTGACATCTCTTAAATTTAAAGATATGAAGTTGGAAGTATTTTCTGATGCATTTTTGCGGTACTCAAAACACTAGCAAAAGATTTCTACCGTTGATCCCTCGAAGATGTTATCACCTTGGTTCATGGTAATTTCCTTTGATCAGTACCCTTCTTCACGTCTCCCCTATCCCCCTACTCCCAGATTTCTATTTCTTTGCTTTCTTAAATGGATATATCAAAAGAGAATGCTAACACCCTTGATTCTTCCTCTCTTCTGTTTGTCCCCCTCTTTATCTAGTGAGGGCATCACAATGGGAAGATTGTGAGATTGATGAAGCAACATACTGGAGACCAATTGACCCTCAAATGGAAAACATTTTCTTGATATAACTACTCTATCAAGTGCCAAATCATATATCCAGGGTATGTGACACTCTCTACATGATTTGCAATCATGATTTATTTCTTTTTGTTATGTATTTCATCTATGTCCTTTCCAAGTCTTTGGTGATCTCTTCATGATAATCCTTTCTGGCCATGTAATTGGTTAATGACTTTGAAAGTCATGAAATCAAATTTGCAGTAGTCTTCAATTATCCCAAACACACTATCTTTAATGGGTGTGACTCATTAAGAGACGATGAATCCTGGATTGGCCATACACACAGTGTTGTTATCCATCTGAACCCATATGTTTTACCATGTATATATGTCTCTCAATTGAAGAGAGTAAACAAATGTCTCCATGAATTTCACTACTAAACAATTGGAGCAATGGTGGGATCAAATTCTGAATGCATTGGAAACCTGATTTCCTTCGTAAACATTGCCTTCCATGTCAACACCATACTTGGAAACCAAAATGGCTGATTTACACTCAAACCCCCTAAAATTTGTTGTTTTTGGATCTAAAGACTGACTTGGATGTTCTTGGAGTTATCACTGATTCCATGTTTAGAACCCTATCCTCAGTTACACTACTGCTTTTTAGTGTTTTGCAATATATTTCTAACCCACATTTATCCCCACTACAAGAAAAGGAATTTTTGGCTACGGTTTTTCCCGAGGGTTACAAAACCATCACCATATATCCATTTTCCCCGATAGTTTATGGAAAACCGTCGCGAAATATCGTAGTCACTGACGGTGCTCAAGAAACCATCGTGGAAAATGAATATATGGCAACACCTGTATAAAGCGTGGGAAAAATATGGCAACGCTTGTTAGAGATTGTCTCTAAAAATAATTATATTAGAAGGCATGTACTTTCAGCAATGCTTGCTTTATTTGTAGGGGAAACTTCATTTGTGGTGACAGTTTTACACAAAAGTGGAAAATGAATAGGCAAGTTGGGAAGTGAATATGTTGAGCAACAGTTTTCTAAAAGCGTCTGGGAAGGCATGTACTTTCAGTGATGCTTGGTTTATGTGTTGGGGAACTTCATTTATGGCAGCTGTGTTGCAGAAACGTTGGGAAAAATATGTATTTGCAGCAACGCATCATTGTACTCATCACAGAAAGTGTGTTTTATCCCCCAAAAACAAAATTTGTTTCTCCCGCTTTTGTTTCTAGATTGTAGAGCTGATCAGCTCCCCTTGCTCTCTCTTTCTCTCTCTATTTCTTGTCTGCCTCCTTTGCCATCGGTTGAAACGGTTGAGAGAAGCTTTTATATTAGATTCCGGCATTTCCATTTCTTGATTTCTTCTCCTCCCCAGCCTCCTGAGAGGGAGGGCGTGGGGTGGGACGAACGTCCTCAACACTTCTATTATGGGTCGTGCGTCCGCCGCGAGTCAGAGGTGACGGCCGTTTTCTTTTCCTTCTGTGCGCTTCGTGTTTGCTGCTCCTGTTCAGTAAGTTTCCATTCTCTCCTCTGGCGCTTTGTTTTGTTCTGAATTGTGTGCTTGTGGTTCCCCTCTCTGTCTTATGAGTACATCTACCAGATTCTGAAGTCTAAGTCCTCCTATTAGGTTTTGTTAGATCTGACTATTGCTACTGCTGGTTCATCTGTTTTTCTCCTTCTGTTGCTTAATCTGTATATTGTCTGTGTTCGGTAAGTTTTCATTCTCTCATACTTCTAATGGCTTGCATTTTATTATTCTTTGAATCATTGTATGTGCTTGTGGTTCCAAAATCAGATCTTCACTACAGATCTTATGAGTACATCTACCAGATTCTAAAGTATAACCCTACTATTAGGTTTCGTTTACTAATTTTGGTCCCTATTTTCAACTCTTAAAATAGAATATTCCTCTGCAGTTAGATCTGACTATTGCTACTGCTGTTCTTAATCTAGTTATTTTTGTATGTTTGCCCAAGTTGAGTGACGTCAGTCCATATTCTGTTCACAGTTCATGGTTCTAGAACAGTACTAATCCAACTAGGATCTACTACTTCAAATCTCACCATTTTTTTTGGTAGACTGATTTAAAGATCATATTAATGGAGAAAGCAGCAGCTGTGCTTTCCTCCTTTAGGACTCTCTTTGGTTTTCCCTGATTAAATACTGATGCGTCCAAAATCTTCTCAGCCCTTAGATCACTGATGAATGACCTGCAAAACAAATGTCAGATGTGGCCCGACTGTGGGGGTCGGGAGGCCACCTCCGAAGGCTAAGTCAGTTAAGGAACTGATCACAAAGGCTCTGGCTAATTGCAGAGCAAAAGTTTGAATATGAATACTAGGAATACGATTCCGTTAACTCCTTTGTACATAGGTGGTGGTTTATATAGTTTTTACCTTCTAATCTCATCCATTGGATTCGTTTGAGCCTTCGGTGGATAGCCGTCGAATCTTTACGGTTAACCCTCGATCGTGGAGTAGCGGAGGACTTCCCTTAATCCCACTATCATTTACCGAGGGCGTGGCGGTTATCCCAGCTTGCACGATCGCCCACTTCCGTGAGCATTAGTAACCGCCTCATAGTGGATCGTCTATCCCGAATTTCTAGTGAGTGCATTTGCCTCTTGAATGCACAAGGTTTCTTCCTTAACACGCTACCCTTAAACCCGGTTTGTTTGAACCATAATTGGTCGGTTCCCCACTAGGTCAAGGGACGAACCGAGGGTGGACCCGGTTCCATCATATTTCTTTCGTATCACGAGCCCCCCAGACCCAGCATTCGGGAGCACCGAGGCTTGGTTTGGTTTAAACCGAACACGAATATCTGACGAAGAATCCGAACGATTTCTCACTCGCTTGAATGTCACATCGCATTTATTGTTAGTGTCTTCGTTTTCCTTGAGTTACTCAAACATTTGTCTTTCACGCGGGGGCTGCCATGTGTCCGTTACAGCCACAATCATCATTGTTCTCAATTTGAAACGATAGTTTTTCTAAACATCAATTCCGATCGATTCATTTACGCTTTTTCGAAACGTCTCCCGGTCATGATCGTTGATCTGGATTGATCCTGATCGTACACATACTCGCTGATTTGCTTACTTAAAATTCATTTTGCTTTTTTCAAACTTCATTTTCTTGTTTGCGATTTGAAACTCATCATTCTCTCTCTGCGTCTTGCAAGTCTTCCTGCTCTCAAGTTTTCTACTCCGGTGAACAAGTAAGTTCATTGACTCTTTTCTGTCTTCTCTACTTGTTTTAGTTGCTCCTTTCGTTTTTCGTATTCTTCATTTTCTTATGATTTTAAAACCAAAACTAGCCTGTCTTCATAATGGGAAGCGGTAGAACTTCTGACGAGGGTTCTTTTGAACACAATGCCGTCAGGGCGATTCCGGCAACGAGGCTATTGCTTCTGTCTCCATTGAACAATCTGGTAACAAAGGGCAGAAAATAACTAATCTCTGGCTTGAATTTGAAGAGGTGAACCTAAAGAAAGAAATTGACATTCCAACCCTGCCCCCTACCCCAGATCATCAAAAACTTCAAAAGTGGCCGCCAAGGCCCCTTGACAATCCAAAGGACCTAAACAAGGCCCAAGCTTTTTTGTTTCTAGTTATACCGAAGCCGAACCGGTATCGGCGTCCGAACACTTTTTTTTTCTTCTTCCTTCCTATTTTCTTCGAATTCCCAATCCCGACGAGAGGGCTAATTCGAATCCCCTTGATGAATTTTCGTTGTACTTGGATACTCTGGAAAGTGGGGTTCGGTTTCCATTTTTTGACCCCTTATTTTCCGCAGTCTTGAATCACTGGGATATTTGTCCCGAAATGCTCCTCCCTAATAGCTGATGTCACATCATTGGCTTTCTCAGTTTATGCTCCGAACTTAGGATTAAACCTTCTCTTCCTCTGTTTGTACATATTCAAGCTTTGTCTCAATCCAACCCTCTAGGTTGGGTTTTTCTTTCCAAGCATAACAAGACAGAACTTGGATGGTTGGGCAGCATCCTAGCCAAGGGTACTTGCCCTTCTAACCACAAAGGGTGGCGCAATCGGTATTTTTTTTGCCGAGCGCCCTAGTCAAATCTAAACTTCCCGATCGGCTGGAATCAACTTGAATCTTATACCGAAGCTAACCGTGTTCTCCCTTTGAGTGATGCTGAAGAAGATGCTGCTAAAAAGATTAAGTTAATTCCGTGGTATCAAGAGATTCACGATTTGGAGATGGAATATACAGCCTATCCTTCAATATGGGGGCTGGCCCCTTGTGAGCTTTCTAATCCTTTTGTACTCCTCCTGACCATAATGTAACTTCATCAAGTTCTCTAACTTTGGCTTTTTTCACAATGCCTCCAAAATACAATCCAGATGCCATTTGGGCCAACATGAACAAGGCGATTGATGCTGCCGAAAAAAGGTCGCCTTGTCCAAAAATTCAAGAAGCCGAGAAAGCCGCCTCCCCCTCTCCAAAACCTACCTCCAAAGGTATAAGAATATTGAGATCTGCGGGTGAAGGCTCGGGAAAAGGAAAGAAACCGATCGAGGAAGAAAAAGTTGTCCCTCCTCTTGTCGAAACCAAAAGACGGCATGACCCGACCGACAATACTGCTCCAAAAAAGCGAGGAAAGAATCAAGGATAAGAGGAGATCTTTGTTCCTCAGTGGACTCTTTAAACGTCGGATCGGGTCACGCAAGAACCTGATAAGGATTCTGAATGGAGTTCACTTTGCTTGATGCCGGCCGACCGTTCAAGTCTTCGAATCTCTTAGCGACGATGCACTTGTTCGTATTTCTACCAGGTAACTAGGTCTCCAGGGGCTAATGCTTTCGGGATCATAGCATCCTTCAAAATTCATTGGTAATTATCTACCTTCTCAAGACCGTCATGGAGAATTTCTACCAGCACCTAGAGGCTTTGAACCGAGTGGGTCGCAACATTCTCGACTTCAATACTATGACGAGCAGCTGAAGCTTGCGAATTCATATGTTGTCCGATTGAAGAAGGAGGTCGCCGTGCTTGAGGAGGAAAATGCTAAAGCCACTCGTCTTAAGAAGGATCTTGATCTGGCTAATAGTTGAATCGGAGCCTTGAATCGGGAGTTGAAGAATCACGAAGGAATAGCTGCTGATTATGGCAAGAGGGTCAATGTCTTGACCAAAGAAAAAGAAGATCTTCAGAGAATGGTCATTCCCTCCTAGCCCGAACATGTTTCCAGGGATATTCAGAAAGCCTGCATTCAGAAATACTTGAACAACGTTCCTTTTAGTGACTTGATGGTCCCCTACAACACTCAAGCCTATAGAGAAGGGCAGAATGACATATGGAAGGCCATTCTTTCGGCTGACCCTTCCTTTGACACTATCCCCTTCCAGACGGTTTGTCATTCAGAAGTGTTTGAAAAGCTTCAAATGCATCCTCTTGAGTGTGCTCGGGAAGATGATGACCCTTATCCGGCCGACCCGGACATTGATCTGTATCTCAGTGACTCTCCAGCTCTTCCTGAGGAAGAAGTGGTTGGCAAAAATAAGAACCCTTGGGAGGAAGCTCCAGTTGTGGATCTTTCGAGCACGCCCGTTCACAAACCAGCACAAGAATGAATGCCTTCTTCTTTTTCTTTTTCTTTTTCTTTTTGTAAGGGTTGACCCTTCTGGTCATTAAAGAAATAAAGAAGTATCCTTTAATTCTTCCAGTCTTTTGGTGTTCAAAGGTCTTATTCAGGTTTCTAACCGAAGCCTTTTTATCTGTAAAATTTTGTAGAATTTTTTCCTTTTAGTCGGTCAGAACCGAAGTTGTGAAAAATCTTATTCGACCGTAACCGAAGCCTCTACTTAGAGATTCCTAAGAATTCTTCTAAGCTTTCAGAGGTCCCATTCGGGTTTTAAATAGATGCCTCTACTTAGAGATTCCTAAGAATTCTTCTAAGCTTTCAAAGGTCCCACTCGGGTTTTAAACCGATGCCTTTACTTAGAGATTCCTGAGAATTCTTCAAAGCTTTCTAAGGTCTCACTCGGGTTTTAAACCGATGTCTTTACTTAGAGATTCCTGAGAATTCCTTCTAAGCTTTCGGAGGTCTTATTCGGGCAATGCCTTGTAATCATACTTTAAGAATTTCCTGAAAAAATCTTTAAGCTTTTGAAGGTCTCATTCGGTTTTTAAACCGAAGCCTTTTGATTTGTAGGTCTCATTCGGGTTTTAAACTGAAGCCTTTTGATTTAACAAAAATATCGTTCACATACTAGTATATAGCCCCCAATCAAAGGATTTGGTGCTTGAAATTGGAAATTGCATTGATTAATTGTATTGCTCTACATCAGAAACAAAAATGTTAAATCCCTACGGATAATACTTCTTCAAATGTCTTGCATTCCATGACCGATCGAGTTCACGTTCGGTTGCTATATGCTTCAGCTTATATGCTCCCAAACCAACTGGCCTGACTATCATGTATGGACCTTCCCATGAGGGATCCAACTTCTTTTGGTTACGCGGATCTGAAGCTAAAGTGTTCCTTAGAACTAGATCTCCTGAATAGAACTATCGATGCTTTACTCAGGAGTTATAATGTGATGCTATCCTTCGTTGGTAGTGTTGAGTTCGGGCAACAACTTTTGTCCGGACTTCATCCAACAGCTCGAGACTGTCCAGCAATCCCTGTTCATTTGCCTTTTCTCTAAATTCTCTTTCTCAAAGTGTTCCCGCCATTATCTCTACTGGTGCCAATGCTTCAAATCCATACGCCAAGTTGAAGGGAGTTTCTCCAGTGGGGGTTCGAACCATGGTTCGGTACACCCAAAGAACGTTAGGTAACTCTTCGACCCACAAAGCCTTGTTGGACTCAAGCCTTTTCTTCATTCCGTCTAACAGCGTTCTGTTCGTGACTTCCACCTGGCCATTGCTCTGAGGATATGCCACTGATGACATTCGGTGTTCGATCAAGTAAGTGCTGCACAACTGCTTGAATTGTGGGTTGTCAAACTATGTACCGTGATCGGTGACAAGGATTTTTGGGATCCCAAACCGATGAATAATAGACTCCAATACGAACTTTTCCACCTTCTTCTCCGTACTTTTCGCCAGAGGGTTCGCTTCTACCCACTTGGTGAAATAGTTGATTGCTACAATGAGATATTCCCGTCCGCTAGATACTTTAGCGAATTTACCCATAATATCAATTCCCCACATCGCAAAAGGGATGAGATCAAGAATTGAAGTCAGGATTTTTGCAGGCCTCTTTTATACTGTAGCATGAATTTGACAATTATTGCAACGACGAAAATATTCCATTGCGGCTTCTTGAATTTTTGGCTAGTATATCCCAAGCCTCAGGATTTTGTGAGCCTAGGCTCCACCACCAATATGCGCTCCACAAATCCCCTCATGAACCTCTTCCAAAGCAATTCTTGATCCTTTTGGCCCTAAACATCTGAGGAGTGGTCCAACAAAAGATTTTTGGTATAATCTTCCGTTTTGTATTGTGAATCTTGACACTCGTATCCCGATCATCCTGGCCTCTTTTGCATCCTCGAGCAATTTATCGTCTCAAATATATTCCACGGTTGGGTCCATCCAACAACGTTCGGTTTCAATATATTGCTTAGGAATGCTAACTCTTCAATGTAGACTGATGGTTCGAGCTTTTTTTTTCTTTGGTGTTAGCCAATCTTGAAAGTTCATCCACCATTATATTCTCCTTTCTTGGGATTTGGCATACTTTGAGATCTTTGAATTCTTTCTACGATGCCGGTACGATCTCCTGATATTTTTGCAATCGGGGCTCCTTTATGGCATATTCTCCCTATACTTGATTAACAATAAGCTACAAGTCACTGAAGACGGTTACATCAGCTATTTCCAGGGCCTTAGCCAAATGGAGGCTAGCTATAAAGGCTTCGTACTCTACTTCATTGTTGCTTGCTTCAAAAGCAAATCTCAAGGCATACGAATGATAAAACCTGCTGGACTTTTGAGTAGATCTCCTGCTCCAGTTCCGTGCTTATTGCTCGAACCGTCCACGTAAACCTCCCACATGGTCGGGATAGTTGGTTCAGTTTCTTTCTCCAACGGAGTTGTAGTTTCCACAACAAAATCCGTCAGTGCTTGGGCTTTAATTGCCATGTGAGGTTTCAAATTTACTTGAAATTCACCAAGCTCAACAGGACCATGCCACCATTCTTCAAGACAAATCAGCATAAAGAACTTTTTTCAAAGGAAAAGTAGTTGATAACTCTATTGGATGTGCCTGGAAATATGGCCATAATTTTCGGGCTGCCACCATGAGCGCTAGTGCTTGCTTCTCAATTTGTAAGTACCGCGTTTCTGCATCAAGGAACACATGGCTAACGTAATAGACTGGCCATTGCTTTCTTTCCTTCTCCCGAACAAGAATTGCACTAACGGCCGAGGGGGATGTGGCCAAGTAAACTTACAAAGTTTCACCTTTCTTCGGCCGGGATAAGAGAGGTCGTTTGCCGAGCGTGTCCTTCAAGTTCTCGAACGCCTTTTGGCATTCGTCAGTCCATCGTGCTTCCTTACTCCCCCTCAAATCCTTCAAAGTTTTGAAGAAAGGAAGACAGTTTCCTCCCGACTATGATATGAAGCGGTTCAACGCAGCCACTCTTCTTGTTAAGCATTGCACATCCCAAACGGTCTTCGGAGGCTCCATGTTAATCAAAGCTTGTATTTTGGCTGGATTAGCCTCTATACTTCTTTGAGATACCATGAATCCCAGGAATTTTCCTGAGGATATGCCGAACGCGCACTTTTCTGGATTCAGCTTCATATGGTATTTTCGTAGCACCAAAAATACCTCTGCTAGATCAGCGATATGTCCCGAACGTACAATGCTCTTTACTTACATGTCGTCCACATAAGCCTCCATGTTTTTCCTGATCAGATCCTTGAAGATCTTGTTCACTGCTCTCTGATTATGATGCTCCCGCATTCTTTAGACCGAACGGCATGACTTTGTAGTAAAAACTTTCACGATCAGTCATGAAAGCCGTGAACTTTTCATCTTCTTGATTCATGAGAATCTGGTTATACCCCAAATAGGCATCCATGAAACTCAGTTTCAAATCCTGCCGTGGCATCTATTAACAGATCTATCAGGGGTAAGGGATAGCAATCCTTCATGCAAGATTTACTGAGGTCTGTGTAATGTGTACACATCCTCCATTTTCCATTGGCCTTCTTGACCATTACCACGTTGGCCAACCAGATTGGGCATTCAATAGGCTCAATGAACCCTGAATTCTGTAACTTCTCAACTTCGCCTTTGATAGCTTCATGTTTCTCCATTGAAAAGTTTCTTCTCCTCTGGATCACAGGTTTGGCCTTCGGGTCTATCCAAAGTTTGTGTTCTTCTACTTTTCGATCTATTCCAGGCATGTCTTTTTTGAAATCCAACCCTATCCTAACCCTGACCTTGACCCAGAAACCCGGTTGTTTGTAGGTCCAAAGACTTGGAGTAAAGGAAGTAGCCAACTATGGGCCATCTCAGTAGAAGACATGGTGTTTGACCCAAAACCCATGGAGATTGATGATGGAGTTCCATACTTGGAAGTCTGTGCAGATTTGGAAAGAAAGCTGCAGCTTAGCAAAGGTGAGTTTTCTTGATGGACTTGTAGTTAGATATGATTTGAAGCCATTTTTCTATACTAGACAAGTCATAAGTTGTGTTGGGAGAAGCCCATGAGGTTTGTACTTGAGTTGGGCCTCCAATTCCTTGTTTGGGCCTTGCTGACCAGCTTGGTCGATTGATTGGTCGACTAGGCCGGTCGACCACGCAGTTGACCAACAGTGTGTTAAATCTGAGAAAATCCAATTTTAGGGTTTTTCACTTTCTATTTAAGCTCACTTCGTGTTTCTTAGTATCCTCTACCTCCAAAACACTCAGAGAATGTGGGAAGACTTGTTTGAAGCACTCTTCGATGATTTCGAAGGATTCTCCGCAAGATCTAAAGTCTCTCATCTCCGATCTGTCAATTCAAGGTTAGTAATTTCTTCAGTGTCGTGAATTATCTTTCGATCTTATTCTTGATCGAGATTAGGAAGAAGATGCTGCATCCTTGCAACCATCTCTTCCATGATCTCATTCTTTTCTTAAGGGTTTATGATCAACATCACGATCTCAACCCTAATCCTTGTAAGACCCTTTTTAAACCCTAATTCTTCTTATGGATCTAATGTCTTAGCCGATTGAATCTAATTTTCATAACGTACTTGTGTTTGATTTCTGATTGACTCCTACTAGGATGAGATCTGATCATCCCTAGTCTTTTTCGTGATTTCATAGTGTATTTTTCGTCGAATTCTAGGGTTTTCACCCAATTGGGGAAACCATGATTTCAAATTGGAAGGTAGGGTTTTTAGTCATTTTTAGTGCCTAATCTTTACTCCTTTATTGTTAGAATGTTATTCTAAAGTTTTCCTCCAAGTTTCGTGAAGTTCCGAACCCTGTAGATTGAGTTTCGGATCAAATTTCCCGTATTTGCTTCATACTGACTTAGTTGGTCGACTGGTTGGTCGACTGGGTCAGTAGACCAACCAATCGACCAATCAAGTCAGTAGCTCTGTTTTTCACTCAGTTTGATTCGTTTGCTCTCCAATCTTTTAGGTATCTTTCCTAATGTTGTATCTATGATTACTAGGGGTTTAATTGCTATGTTTGGAACCTCTCTTTTTGGTCTTTGGATTATCTTCGATGATAATTAAGGTAAGGACAATTATTTCATAATAACATAGATAGCGTGTATTTTAGTTTCTAACTTAAGAAACTCTGAGTTTAGTCACTGATATTGTATTTTATACTTATGATGTACTACTGTAGGTACAATAGCACTTTACTTATGTTCTCTTTTTCATTACTCAAGCTTATATGAAATGCTTATTCCTGCATGATGTTTAATGATTGGATCATGCTTTTACATTCTCTTTTGTATGATGAGGTGTTGATTTTGTATGTCATGACCAATCTGAGAATGTGATTGATTATGTATGGTTTGGGATTGGGAAGTGTCCTTTTGACACTTCTGTCATTGGACATCGAAGGGAATAGTATGGGATGTTCTCCGAAGATGCCCATCGATGTTTTCCCGAATCATTGATTGTCATACCTAGGGCTGTCTAGCAGTGTTTGGCTAGGATGTCCCTGTTATATCAGACCTGATTCGAAAGGGTATTGAGACCGAACGACCCGTCGCAGCAATGGGGATTCATGGGCGCTCAAGACCGGTAACCAACCCGTGAGAGGACGGGAATCACATTGTGGGAGCCATTTATGGGTAGGGTTTCATATGGATAGACTTGGGCTCATGGACGCTCAAGACCGGTAACCAACCTGTGAGAGGACATGAGAGCTTCCCGTTTACTATATGTGGATGACCTATAGGGTTGGTGAGTCCGTAGTTTGAGATGGTGGTTGTTTACCACGGAGAAAGATACGTTGACTCTAGGGTGAAGGATACCGGAAAGGATCGCCAGGGGCGAGGAATGGAAGTATCTGGAACTAAGTTGATATAACTAAGTAGAAGCTTACATTGGGCTAGGTTTTACCTTGACATGCGCCAATACTTAGACCAAACGGTGATGTGAGAGAGTGGTGACCTAACCCCCAGCCATGGATTGTCCCAAGGGATGAAGGACCCACTACCAACCGGCGTTGTGAGATGAGACCTACCCAAAGAAGTACGGTGCTATGACTTAAAGCATGTCTGCCAATAGAGACCAGCATACACAGAGTTTATATGCATACATACATTATCCGTTTCATATTGCATTGCATCTTGTTATGTTCTACAACATGTTATTTATGTGTTATGATTTAACTTGCCTTGCTGAGTTCATTCCAACTCACTCCTTTTTGTGCAACCTTTTTGTTAGATTATTCCACAGGTATTGATTACTATGAAGGACAATATGAAGAAGCACCAGTTGAAGAAGCGTACTACACGCAAGGTGCTGGCAACAATGCAGATCACAATGATGATTCCACGAGTGATCACATTGGGTACTACAATTAGACCCAATGAAGAATGGGAACGTCTGTGTTGGATTGATGAAGTCCATTATTTTGAAGACGTTATCTATAGAATAGAAAACTCATAGTTTAGTTTGACTTTCTTTCTTTACTTTCCTTTAGAAACATTTGTAATTCTTTTTAGACTTACGTGCTACATTCCTCTGTAAGAGTGGAGTGAGATTCCGCATCACTCTACTTCTTTTTGATGTGTTTACATCTGGTGTCATTTTTCCGCACTCGATTATACTTTTTATTCATTTCTTGATTTGGATCTTCTATTTATAATATTAAAACTTTGATTATTTTCTGTTCACGATTATGTTATTGTATATGTGGGAGGATGATTTCCTCGATACTTGATCTTCGGGGTTCTGAATCACACACTCGGGTATGCCAAAATAGGGTATCAGCTGGGTGGATGTGACAGAGTGGTATCAGAGCCCAAAGTTCAAGGAAATCCTAACCACAAAAAACAATAATAGAACATTCCTGAGTCATAGATCCAAAAATGACTCAATTACTCTTAGAAGTGAATAATAGAACACTTGGACTAGAAACTTGATTAATGAAGCATAATTGATTTTCTGAATAATGCACAATAATTGTGATTAAACAAATGTCATATAATGCAATAAAGGAAAAGGGCATAATACACAAAAACAAAGCGAAACAAAAATGAACTTCATTAATTTCAAGAATTTTTTTTACATCGGATAAAGCATAAAAGGAAATCCTAGTACAAACTATCTAGGTGATCTCCTCTCATCTCTAAATGCTCTGAAGTCCTCGGCCATCTGAGTGATCTGAGACTCTATCCGCTCCTTCCGTGACTCCATCCTCTCATACATCTGCTCCTATCTGGCCTTCATCCTCTCTAGTGTGGAAGCCATCGATCTCAACGGTGCACCCAGATCCGAAGTCTCTAGAACTGTGTGTGAAGGACCTCCAGTCTCAAAGTGCGATGATCTGGGAATCTCATGATGCTCAGGATCAGCCTCATGCATCTCAGTGTCATCCCCGGCCTGATCATCAGAATCTAGACCAGCATCACCCTCATCAGCTGGAACCCCATCCTCATCCTCATCAGTCTCATCATCATCCTCACCCTCTGGACCCGGAGATCTCATAGTTTGAGTAAGCCGCAACTGCCTAATGGTCCTCGTCCCAATAGTTTACCCCAATGCTCCAGTAACTTCCTCTGTGTCCTCCAGCAGCACCCCAAAGTGTCGGAAGAATAATGTCAGCAATCTCCCAAAGCAAAGGTTCCTCATACTCAGACGCGCCACCAGGTCTATCATGACGTTCTGGATGATGAAGGACAAGTCGATCTGGAATCCCGTGTAGATATAGTAGATGACTACGACCTCCATCATTGTAACTCTATGATGATGTCTGGCCTTCGGCATGATATTTTGGCCCACAATACGACCGATGATTCGAGCTGAATCCGTCATCAATCCGCTGTTCCACCGGAAGTAACACTCTAAGTCATCCCAGTGTGGCACATATCTCATGAAGCTTGTAGGGCATCAGGTAGCTGTCCACCTCAGCTCCTGAGGGAATCCATAAGCACTAATGTGGATAATAAGGCACCTGAAGAATATGTGCCAGTGTCCTAGTGGGGATCCGGATCTCTGTCTCTCTGACCCTGCTCTCAATGATTAATCTAAAAGGACGGCCCTGTCCTCTGGCCTCCTCGACATAAGTGAGGTTACTGAAGAACAACCTCACTAGCTCTGGTAGACGGGCAAGTTCGCCATGAAGAGATGAGTCCACGCTAAGGTGTCAAACCTTTGACAGATCTTGAATACCCTCATCTGTGGTAGGTGAGGTAATCGCCTATACTCTATGTAGCAATACTTGAAGTACGCCTCATACAGGAACTCTGCCTGCGGCATATCGAACCGATCGAGCCGAAGTAACTCCGCTCTAGGCTGAGCTAGAACTTGACCTCTACCTCTCCGAGCTCCAACTATACGGCCTCAACCTCGTCCTCCTCTCTGCATGATGAATGTCTATGGTATAAAGACAAAGGACATTGCTTGTTAGAGTTGTTTCAAAAATTTCAGCTAGAAGGGCAATTTCATAATTTTTCGGAAAATTTGAAAATTTTGGGAAATGCAAATTGAACATACTAGCATGTGCATAATACTTGGAATATCATATTAGGATAATTTATTTGAAGAAAATCCATCAAAAACATGGTCTAAAATAAAAAAAATTCAGCAAGAAGGAATTTGGGAATTTTGAGATTAGGTCAAAAATTGGATTTTTGAAAATTCTGAAATTGGTGAAATAAAACTACATGTGCACATCCACAACATCATTTTGAGCATGTAGCAATTGATTTCGTGCGAAAACTCCAAGCGGTTTGTGAGAAATCAAATTTTTTCTATTGTTTGGCGATTTCGGTTGCGAAAGCAATGTGAAAGTGCAAGATTGTGTTAGAACTTGTTGTCTAAGCATGGCATTGTGTTAAAAATTTATGGAACATGTTTCTAAGTGCTCCTAGACATGATTTCTAGCACTAGACACAAGCAACACATGGATTTTGATGAAATGCAAGCATGAGAAGATGAATTTGAGAATGAGAATGAGTGTTTACATTGTGTGATGATCTAAGTGAGGTGTAGTGTTGTTGTTGAAGCACCAAACTACTTGGAAACCACTTAGAAAGACCTTAGCACTTCTTTATCTAGAGCCCTCTCTCAAGCTTGCAAGGTTTGAAGTGTGTTTGGAATGAGATTTTGAAGCTTAAAACGTAATTTTCGTGTGCTGTTAGCATTGGTCGACTTGGCCAATCGACCAATGGACCCAGGAGCTCCAATTTCTGATGAAATTTGGAAAAATGTGATTTTTGTCCAATGATTGCATAGTTTGGTGACTAAATGGAAGTATATGAGTATGATTTAAGATTTTCGCTCATTTGGACTTGTGGATCATGTCGAATCATCGATTTTCGGTTTTTGCAGAATGGTTCTGTCGAGAAGTGGTCATGGTGAAACCAGTGGTCACGGAGGTGGTGAAACACCATTAGATGGTTCTGATCAACAGACCCACACCGGTGATCAAGGTACTCATGACGTGCCCGGTGCCTTGAACATCGGAAGTTTCCATGATATTGCCAACATCATGGGCAATATGATGCAACAACAAGCAAATCAGTTTAATCAGATGATGACTGGTTTCATGACTATGCATAATGAGACTCGTTCTGATGTTAACGGAAATCCTCATGCCGCAGTCCTGAATGCGGAAAGGTTAGCTGGTACTCCTCATACTCGTCTGATGGAAAGTTTCTTAAAGATGCAAGTGCCTGCTTTCACCGGAGTTTCCAAGGATGCTTTGTTTCCGAACAAGTGGCTGCGAGAGTTAGAGAAAGCTTTTCGTCATCTGCAATATTCTTAAGCTCAAAAGATTTTGTTCACTAAACAGAAGCTTCAACAAGAAGCTGACGCTTGGTGGACCTCTACTCATCCTATCTTGGAAGCTCCGCATGCTGGTGGTCAAACTTGGGAAATTTTCAAGGAAGCATTTTATAAGAACTATTTCCCTGAATCTGTACAGGATGCTAAGGAAGCTGAGTTTATGACTTTGACTCAAGGATCACTGTCTGTGTTGGAATACCAACAGAAGTTTGAAGAGCTCCAATTCTTTGCCCCTGATTCGGTGAAGCCTGACCGTGAGAAGGCAAAGAAATTCTTTAAAGGATTGTGACCTACAATCAGAGTGTGACCTACAATCAAAGCATATCTCACAGTTCAACCTATTGAAAGCTACGCTCAAGTGGTACAGAATTCGAAGAAGCTAGAAGAGACTGAAAAGGAAAATGCTCGTGTGCAAAGACCTTGGCAGTCAAGGAATCCTGGTTTGGTTGACGGTACTGAGCGATGTTTTGTTAGACCTGCACCATACCCTACTTTTGCTTTCCAGCCTAGGAGTGTAGGTGAGAATCCTGGATTTCAGCAAGCCGGCCAGCATATTTAGTATGGTGGGAATAGACAAGCTGTGAATGTTCCGAATGCTAGGCCTATGAATGCAAATCCTAGGCCTTTGGTTCAGAAGCCTCTAGTTGCAACTACCCCAGTTGGACTTAAGGACTCTGTTTGCTATTTCTGTAAGCAGACCGGTCACTTCACTCATACTTGTCCGAAGAGGCCAATTCAATAGTCTGCTCCTAGAGTGAAGAGTGCTCCTTCCCCTCCTGTCGGAAGAGTGTTCAGTATTTCTCTAGTTGAGCAAGATGCAAGTCATGACATGGTAACAGGTACATTGTTAGTCACTTCTATTCCTACATTTGTTTTATTTGATACGGGTGCCTAACACTCGTTCATATCATCTGCATTCATTAAGAAGATTGACCTAACACCTGAGAATTTATCTAGTTGTTTATTGATTAGTACTCCTACTAGATCTGCTGTAAAACTAGATAAAGGGTTAGTTAATTGTCCTGTTTTGGTTGGTGAGAAGAATTTGGAAGCCAATTTAGTACTTCTTGATATGAAAGACTTTGATATCATTTTGGGAATTGATTGGTTGACAACCCACAAAGCTGTAATTCTTTGTTCTTCCAAGAGAATTCAATTCCAGAATTGTGGAAGTTCAGTGTTTGAATTTCAAGGTGAAAGAGGAAGAATTGGTAAGAAGACATTGACCGCATTGATGCAAGTCTATGCATTAGTGGAAGATGCTTCATCTGAAAGCAAGGTTAAAGAAGAAAAGAAGATAGAAGAAGTCAAAGTTGTCTGTGACTTCGTTGATGTCTTTCCTGGTGATTTGTCACGGGCTACCTCCTAATAGGGATGTTGAATTTTCTATTGATCTAATCCCTGGAGCTACTCCAGTATCTAAAGCTCCGAATAGAATGAGTTCGGTACGTATAGAATGGCTCCTACCAAACTTAAAGAACTACAAAACCAGTTGAATGAGCTCTTAGATAGAGGTTTTATACAGCCAAGTGTATCACCTTGGGGAGCTCCGGTTTTGTTTGTTAAGAAGAAGGATGGTAGTATGCGTCTATGCATTGATTACCGTGAGTTGAACAAGTTGACCATCAAGAATAGATATTTGCTGCCCAAGATAGATGATCTCTTCGATCAGTTGAAAGGTGCAACAATGTTCTCAAAGATTGACTTGAGATCTGAATATCACCAGTTGAAAGTGAAGTCTATGATATTTTCAAGACATCTTTTAGAACAAGGTATGGACATTATGAGTTTAAAGTCATGCCTTTCGGTTTAACTAATGCTCTTGCTATGTTCATGGACCTCATGAACCGAGTATTTCATGATGTGCTCAATAAGTTTGTAATAGTCTTCATCGACTATATCCTGATTTATTCAAAGAATGAAGAAGAGCATGTAAGGCATTTAAATTTCACTTTGCAAAGGTTGTGAGAAAAGAAGCTTTATGCTAAGTTTAGCAAGTGTGACTTTTGGCTCAAGAGGGTAGTATTTCTCGGCCATGTGGTTTCAGCAAAAGGTATTCGTGTTGATCCCGAAAAGGTTAAAGCAGTTGCCGAATTGGGAAAGACCGAAGACTATTACTAAAATAAGAAGTTTTCTTGGATTGGCGGGATACTACAGAAGGTTTATTGAGAACTTTTCTAGGTTGGCTGCTCCTATGACTAAGCTAACTAGAAAAGAAGAGAAGTTTGTTTGGTCTGACGCTTGTGAGAAGAATTTTCAAGAGATGAAAGATAGATTGACAAGTCCCTCGGTTTTAACTATACCTGATGACTCCGGTGGTTTGATAGTCTATACTGATGCATCGAAGATTGGTTTGGGTTGCGTGTTGATGCAACATGGTAAAGTTGTAGCCTATGCTTCTCGGCAATTGAAGGATTATGAGCGGAATTACCCCACTCATGATTTAGAGCTTGCTACAGTTGTCTTCGCATTGAAGATTTGGAGACATTACCTCTATGGTGAGAAAATCGCTATTTTCACAGATCATAAAAGTTTGAAGTACTTCTTTACCCAAAAGGAGTTGAATATGAGACAAAGAAGATGGTTGGAATTGGTCTCTGATTATGACTGTGACATTTAGTATCATCATGGTAAGGCAAATGTGGTTGCTGACGCTCTTAGTAGGAAAAGTAAAAGAAAATAATTTGATTTGAATGCTTTGAGTCAACCATTGTTGTGTTCGATTTCAAATCTTGGTTTGGAAGTTGTCCCTGAAGGTTCTGATGTTGTCATGTCTGCTATGACGGCAAGATCCACCCTTAGGGATAGAATTGTTGCTCTACAAGCTTCTAATCATGAATTGAAATGAGAAAATTGAGAAGATTTCTTTGAATCGTGATTCGGATCTTGACTTTAGTATATCTATGGATGGTGCCTTATTGTTTAAAGATAGACTTTGTGTGCCTTTGGATGTTGAAATCAAGAAGGAGATTTTGAAGGAAGCACACCAATCTATTTTTACAATTCACCCTGGAAGCACCAAGATGTACAAAGACTTAAGAGAACATTTTTGGTGGACTAGTTTGAAAGTTGATGAAGAAGATTTTGTGGCCAAGTGTGAGACTTGCCAGCGTGTGAAAGCCATTCGTCAACCCCCATTTGGATTACTTCAACCCCTTCCTATTCCTAGTTGGAAGTGGGAAGATGTCTATGGACTTCATAACTAGCTTGCCTCGGACAGGTAAAGGCAATGACACTGTATGGGTAATTGTTGTTAGGTTGACCAAATAAGCCCATTTCATTCCTATGAAGATCACTCATACTTTGGATAAGCTAGCCAGGCTTTATGTGGACAATGTAGTTCGTCTGTATGGAGTGCCAGTGAGTATTGTTTCTGATCGCGATCCTAGGTTCACCTCAAGGTTTTGGAACAGTTTGCAAAAAGCCTTGGGAACCCAATTGAATTTGAGTACTGCTCATCACCCATAGTCTGATGGACAATTTGAGCGGACAATTCAAATTTTGGAAGATATGCTCAAATCTTGTGTTGTTGATATGGGTGGCAATTGGGATGAACACTTAGCTTTGGTTGAGTTTGCCTATAACAACAGTTATCAAGCAACAATAGGAAATGGCTCCATTCAAGGCTTTGTATGGGAATACTTGTAGAACGCCCTTGTACTTGACTGAGACCGGTGAAAGAAAAGTCTTAGGTCTAGAGATGATTGAAGCTACAAGTGCGATGGTTGATATGATTAGAGAAAGGATTAAGTTTGCTCAATCAAGACAGAAATCTTATGCTGATAAGAGAAGGACCGATTTGGAATTTCAAGTTGAAGAGAAAGTTTTCTTGAAGGTTTCACCTATGAAAGGTGTGATGAGATTCAATGTTAAGGGAAAGCTCAGCCCTTGTTTCATTGGACCTTTTGAGATTCTTGAAAAGGTTGGACCTGTCGCATATCGTTTGGCCTTGCCTCCATCTCTTGCTAGAGCTCATAATGTGTTTCATGTTTTGATGCTTCGAAAGTACATAGAGAATTCAGAACACATTACAACAAGCTCTCCTAGGGCTTAGTGTTGATCTTACCTATGATGAAGAGCCAACCAAAATCCTAGATAAGAAGGACAAACAATTGCGGAATCGCACCATCCCTTTGGTGAAGATTCGGTGGAAGAACCATACCCTTGAAGAAGCTTCTTGGGAGAAGGAAGAAGACATGAAGGAGAAGTTTCCTCATCTTTTTGGAAGCATAGGTACTCTCTCAATTTTGAGGACGAAATTTCTTTTAAGGGGGGTGGGGGAGAATGTGAAATCCAGTCCTATCCTAATCCTGACCTTGACCCAGAAACTTGATTGTTTGTAGGTCCGAAGACCCGGAGTAAAGGAAGTAGCCAACAATGGACCATCTCAGTAGAAGACATGGTGTTTGACCCAAAACCCATGGAGATTGATGATGGAGTTCCATTACTTGGAAGTCTATGCAAATCTGGAAAGAAAGCTGCACCTTGGCAAAGGTGAGTCTTGTTGATGGACTTGTAGTTAGATATGATTTAAAGGCATTTCTCTATACTAGACAAGTCAAATGTTGTGTTGGGAGAAGCCCATGAGGTTTAGACTTGAGTTGGGCCTCCAATTCCCTGTTTGGGCCTTGCTGACCAGCTTGGTCTATTGATTGGTTGACTGGTCGACTTAAAGCATGTCTGCCAATAGAGACCAACATACATAGAGTTTAGATGCATACATAAATTATCCGTTTCATATTGCATTGCATCTTATTATGTTCTGCAGCATGTTATTTATGTGCTATGATTTAACTTGCCTTGCTAAGTTCATTCGAACTCACTCCTTTTTGTGCAACCTTTTTGTCAGATTATTCCACAGGTACTGATTACTATGAAGGACAATATGAAGAAGCACCAGTTGAAGAAGCGTACTACACGCAAGGTGTTGGCAACAATGAAGATCACATTGATGATTCCACGAGTGATCACATTGCGTACTATGATTAGACCCAACGAAGAATGGGAACGTCTGTGTTGGATTGATGAAGTCCACTATTTTGAAGACGTTATCTATAGAATAGAAAACTCATAGTTTAGTTTGACTTTCTTTCTTTACTTTCCTTTAGAAACAGTTGTAATTCTTTTTAGACTTACGTGCTACATTCCTCTGTAAGAGTGGAGTGAGATTCCACATCACTCTACTTCTTTTTTATGTGTTTACATCTGGTATCATTTTTCCGCACTTTGATTATACTATTATTCATTTCCTGATTTGGATCTTCTGTTTATAATATTAAAACTTTGATTATTTTCTGTTCATGATTATGTTATTGTTTTTGTGGGAGGATGATTTCCTCGATACCTGATCTTCGGGGCTATGGATCACACACTCGGGTATGCCAGATAGGGTACCGACTAGGTGGATGTGACATCTTAGGTAGACCATACGAATACATCTTTATTTTTCTAAAGGAAAATCTTTAATTCTGACTTGAACTCCTCCAATTGTTCGGATCCGATATGAGTCGTTCTTTTTTCATCCTCGAGATCCAGCTGAATTTGCTCCAACTTCTCCACCGGTTTGGGCCTTTGCATCTCACCTTCATCCCGATCGTCACGTATTTCAATTGGCAATGATGTGGCCTTCTTTGGACCATCTTTATCCCTCAGATACGCCACGTAGCACTGTCGAGATATTTTCTGATCAGAAGATACTTGACCAATTCCCTTATCAGTTGGGAATTTGATCTTCATATGCTTCGGTGAGACTACAACGCCTAGCTTTGTCAAGGATGGCCTGCCAAGAATGACATTATATGCTGGGAGATCACGAACAACGAGGAAATTTACCCGAATCGTAGTTTCCTTGGGGAAATTTCCAACCGAAAGGTCTAGTTGAACCGATCCTTCAGCTATAGTTGACAAACCAGCAAACCCATATTAATGTGTTGACGATGGCTTCATTAAATCCTCCCCAACCTTCAATTTTTGATAGGCCTCGTGAGACAAAAAATCTGCTGAAGATCCCGTATCAACAAGCACTCTATGCACCTCCCAGCACCCGATCTCCACCTTGATTACTCTGGTGTCATCATGAGGTGTACACACACCTCTTTCATCTTCATCGTCAAAAGAAATGGAACTTTCACCATTAGGCCTTTTTCACTTTTGCGTTTCTCCAATCTCGACGAATTTGGACTTGGCCTTCAGCTTTATGAGGGACTTGTTGGGGTAATCTCGTAAATGTCTCTTTTAAGTCATGTATTGAACCGGTTGGGTTCATACGGTTCACAACCTTTGTATATGATGAGGCTTGGGTTGGTTCATGGGCATATATGCAATTCATTTTTTCGTCCAACTGCAAACGAACAGGCCACTCCTCATCAATTTTTGCTAACCCTTGCAGTTCGGTCCATATATTGGGAAATCATTCGATTGAGGGTTTCGTTGAGGGTTTCTTTGATCGTGAAGTTCTTGGAGCTCTCCATAATAGGCTGTGTTCGTCCATGGTAGTCATCTTCGAGCATAGTTGCAGATGCTCCAGGCAAGGGGTTTAGTCTACCAATTAGTTATTGTATATGGGGGGTGAGGACACTCCTCGGCAATTTATAATCTGATTTTTTAATGCTGCCCTTTGATATATGTCTTATAGATTCGGTCTCAAGGCGTGGTATTCATACATGCTTTGCCAAACTGAAATAGCCATAAGGCTGGTCCCCGCGCTATGCTTTAGTTCTGATGAGCCGATTAAAATGATGGAATGATAATCTAGTAGGGGGAGTTTTTTTCGAGATGATTATTACTTAATTGATCCCATTAACTCGTTTTCTAAAACTAGGTGTTGGATACTCCTATGGGTTGGTTATGGTTCCAGGTTAATTAATATCCGATTATTAATCTTGGTAGATATTCTTTTTGAGAATGTTTGATGGGACTATTTACTTGGGACTTTGCGGATTCAATGGAAGAGAAAGGTTTGAGCTTTAATGGCTCACCACAGCTCGAGTAGAGCAGGGTCTAGGGGGAAACCGTGTACCTAGGGTTTGGATCCAGGTAGATATTGACCGAAGTTTGATGGGACGGGGCTTTGGGATCTGGAAGAGAAGGTTCGAGCTAAGGCTAATGCCTACGACCAGATGACCCTTCTCCCTTGAGGACTAAAGTGATGGAGAATGCAATTGGTTGCATGCTCTGGAACATCACTGATGGGGTTATCAGGTGTCTTGATGATGATGACAATACCCCTATTAAAGTTTGGAATAAGCTTGAACAGATCTATCAGAAAAAGAATCTAGGTAATAAGATTTATCTAAAGGAGAGGTTGTATGGGTTTAAGATGGACCCTAAAATCAGCCTTGACAAGAATCTAGATATGTATAAGAAGTTGATTCAAGACTTAGCCAATACAGGGGAGAAGACTAAATTGGAAAATCAAGACTTGTCTATTATCCTATTGAATTCACTTCATAATGATTATCTTGTTGTTAAGAACTCAATTAAGTATGCTTGTCAAAACATTTCCCTAGAACAATTGATTGATGCTTTAAGGAATAGGGAGTCAGAGTTGTTGACTTCTGGAAATACTTGAGGGAGTGGGGACAATTTGTTTGATAAGGGCAAGGGCTCTTACAAACATGGGAAGTCCAAAGGGAAGGGTAAAGTATATGAAAATCATGCAAATAACAACAAGAATAATAATGGGAACAACAAGTCTGATGCAAATCTCAAGAGATGTTTTTATTGTAAAAAGGTAGAACACTTTAAGAAAAATTGTTTTGCATATAAGAGGAAACTGCAAGAAGAAGAGACATCTAACAATAATATACCTAATTCTGGTGAATTAAATATGTTTGAGGTCCTTTGATGACCTAGGTGCTTTCTGTGATAGCATAGACCTTGTTTTAAGACCTGGTTATTTGGGTTTCCATTGGGTGCACACTTTGGTTTATCCTATTTTGTTCCTTTGTTAAAGGGAGGTGGTCTATTTATCTTTAAGGTGATATGCTTGTGTAAGGAAGCTGTTTATTTTCATAAATCTGAGACAACATGTTTTATGCCTGATTTTTTATTGGTTAAGATATGCCTTGTTGTGTGAGAATTCTTGACCAATTATGATAGTGTTGGCATGTTAAGTATTTGTTGTTGTTTTGTACTCTCATGGATGCTTTTATTTGCATTGGTATACATGTCTAACTGAGTTTTGTAATGCTAGAGTGGTAATAGGTGGTGTTGAGACTGTTTAGTACACTTGGTTACACATGAGGATTCCTATTTCACTTGGTATAGCATTAGGTGTATCCCTGGTGTTTGGAGAGGTATAGTCTCCATGTTTAGCCTTATTAGTGTTGGTTTTGACAGGAGTTGTCAAGTGTTTGGAGAGTTTGGTCTCCAGGGGGAGAGGTTTGTTCTCCAGTTCAGCATTAGTGCTAGTCTTGACATAGGTGTTGTCAAGAGGGTGTGTCCTCACAGGTTGTTGAGGTTCACATGATATTCATGGGATATGATCTGTCAGCTTGTATGATTTTGATTTGGGAGTATTTATTGTCAGATTTATGGAGTTGTCTGGTAAGATGACTTGTACCAGTTTTATTGGTTAGATTATGTCTTGTTTGCAGTTAGATTTTGTATGTGGTCATTGAGTCTGGTCTTGTAGGTCAGAGTTGTTAAGTCTTATTGAGTTTACTTCTTTTATCACTTGTGCCCGTCATGTGTGGTGAGTGGGTGAAGAGGTCCTGGTTTGAGTAGTGGTAGTAAGCCAGTGATGGATTGAGGAGTATTATTGCCTATTTGGGTTTGCTTAGAATATTTTCATCTTGTTGGTTAAATGTAAGGCTATTAGAATGTTTGCTATCCTGAGTTACTCTCTTTATTATTTTAATGGGTAATTGGATACTTATTGTCTTTCTTTACTTTAGTGTGGAAGAAAGAATGATTTGCAACTTCTTTAGGCATTTTAACAACTAAATTTGAAAATATGACTTGTTAATGAATTCTGTTGTGATTTCATTTGAATATCCTTGGCATTGATATATATAAGACTTGATGGTTGAGTTTTTGCATTGTATTTGCATTTTAGGTTGACAGTTGCCTCTAGTTTCTCATTTCGTTTTCTGAGTCTTATATCTGCCTTTATGCGGTCTACATATTGATTGCATGATTGTATTCCTTGGGGAAGTTTTAAATCAGAATTTGAAATGAAAGTATTTGGATCTGTTAGGAATTTCCTAAGTTTTGGGATCTACTGGTTGAGGGGGAGAGATTTATGTTTACTTGTCATGTTTTATATTTGAATTGTTCAATCTCTCTTCTCTAGTTGGTTAAGTTCTCTTATGTATCATGTGATATGTTTTAGACTTGACTTGGCTTATATTGTAAGCATTTGTGTAGATTCATGGGTTGTATTGGCATTGTCAATTATGTCAGGATCCATGTTGTTCATCTGTTGATGTTTGTGAGGTTCTATTAATCTTGGTTGTTTGTGGATATCACCATGGATTTCTTAAAGTTTATACTAGTCTCTTATTTAAAGTCTTACTTGTTTTAAATTATATATTTGTTATGCTTTGATTGGCATGAGTAAGTCTATGTGGTGGGTTATTATCTTTTGAAGAGATTGTATACTTGTTTTCATTTATCTATGGTGTGGTGATGTCCAGGTATGTCTTGTGTTTGTTTATCAGGTTTGCATTTGTTGCAGTTTTAGGGGAGATGCTGCCCAAATTTTTATAACTCTTACTCTGTCTGTCTCAGTTATGAGATATATGCTTGGTGTGTGCATGTGTGCTCTTCATAGTTATATGAGTGAGTTGTGAATTATGAGTTATGATTAGGGTTTCTCTACCTGGTGCAGTTTGTTGCATGGTGTATCTGCATGGAGTCCTTAGTGTTGCATAGTCAGTGCATGTCTAAGTATTTTGCATATTTATTATTTGCTTTGTACTGTGGTCTCTTTTGTTTTGTGTGTGCAGGTACACTTGGATGATGATGGTCGTAATCCAGCTCATTATAGTCATTTTTTTGGATGTACAGATTAAGGGGGAGATTGTTGGGGTAATCTGGTAAATGTCTCTTTTAAGTCATGTATTGAACCGGTTGGGTTCATACGGTTCACAGCCTTTGTATATGATGAGGCTTGGGTTGGTTCATGGGCATATATGCAATTCATTTTTCTGATTTGGGGGTTTCTGTTCTACGAGTTCTTGGAGCTCTCTGTGTTCATCCATGGCAGTCATCTTCGAGCATCTGCAACTATGATTTGTGAAGGATCTTGGTGATGATTGTTTGGGGCTTTTGATCAGTGGAAGAAGACGACCACTCGATGGTATTATTGGGGCTTATTGTCACATGTACCAGGTGTTATCACGAACTCTTCCTTTCTTCTCCTTCTCTGTAAATATCCCTGATTATAGTGCAGTTGGATTCAATCTTGAATCCCGGAGAGTAGGCAATATTGCCGAACTCCGTAATCATCTCTCTCTCTCAATTTTTGCTTAACCCTTGGATGTTTTGGTCCATATAGATTTAGGGCATGAGGTAAATTTGATCACAGATTGGCTTGTTAGGATAGGGTTTATAAATTGTTTCTTTTCTTGTTTCAATCTAATGAATCGAATAAGTTAATCACCATTACCGTTCATGAATCAAGATCTGAAAACAACAGGACTCCTGTTCGGGCCCTCCAAATATAGTTAGGATAGGAGATCGGCTAGCATTGATCACCTACTTTCCCTTCTTTGATTTGGGAACCTCAACTCGTCCATCTCGGCTTCTCGTACGTTCTCTTCTCTCAACAGCTACTCTTGGCTTGGCCTGTCGCCCTTTGACCTTGTTGATTCTTTTCATGTATTCCCAAATTGATTCATTCTTCCCTTGCTTGATAGTGAATAGAGTTTCCTCTGTCTTCTTGATCTGAATTCCACTCTGGAAGCAACCGATAAACTTTTAAGCCAATTCCTCAAAATCGACAATTCTTCCCGAAGGAAGATTTGAGAACCACTTCTGTGCTACGCCTATCAAGGAGGAACCAAACACTCTACAAAGGATTTCATCAGAGTTACCATCTACTACCGTAGTTTGCTGGTAGTAGTTGATATGGGCGATCGGATCCCCCGAACTGTCGAACGAGGAGAAAGTTGGGAGCCGAAATTGTGAGGAAATTTTTTCAAATCCAGCTATAGCTTCAACGAATGGAGTCTTTTTGATGACTGAATAAATATCATCGATCATCCTTCCTTGGGAGAGCTGTCCCAGCCTTTGATTGATATCAGCAAGCTCTTGACCAATGTGCACCGAACGTCCACCACCGATCCGAATGCTTTCTCAACCCAAATGTCTGGAGTTGGCGAGTGAATGCGTACTCCTCTGCCCAATCTCGTTACTGCCCGGGTTCGACTTGTCTGCAGCTGTTCACACCGATCATCCCTTCTAGGTAATTCTCCAGTTCTCAACTCTCTGCCTCACCCTCGGGAATCCCCCTAAAAGTTCTGGCCATAATTTTGACCTTCAACTAGTTGTCTATCTCCAGCTATCTCCTTGTGGGGAATGCCTTCGTGACGGAGGTATAAGCACCTCTTCTTCTCCCGCACGCCTTCTAGCCTCTTGTTGGTCTGGAACTTGGGGAGCTACCACCTGCTTGACCAACGTACGAAGCGTCCGGTTCATCTCTAGAAACTGGAGTTGCATTTGATCTAATTGTTGTTGGAGAGGATTTGGAGGGTTCAATCGATCGTTACCTCCTTGTCCTCCGTCTTCACAAACTTCTCGAGCTCGACTTCCTTCAGGGATATCATATGGATTGTTCCCATAAGGAGGACGAAAGCTCGGCTCTCGCTGAGCCACCGCAGCTGCTGCTGCTAATCTGTAACCATGACTTTCTGAAGCGGTTCCCACAGACGGCGCCAAATGATACGTCCAAAATCTGCTCAGCCCTTAGACCACTGATGAATGACCTACAAAACAGACGTTAGATGTGGCCCGACCGTTGGGGTAGGGAGGCCACCTCCGAAGGCTAAGTCAGTTAAGGAAATGATCACAAAGGCTCTGGCTAATTGCATAGAAAAAGTTTGAATACCAATATTGGGAGTACGATTCAATTACCTCCTTTGTACGTAGGTGGTCGTTTATATAGTTTTTACCTTCTAATCTCGTCCGTTGAATTTGTTCGAGCCTTTGGTGGATAGCTATTGGATCTCTACGGTTAACCCTCGATCGTGGAGTAGTGGATGACTTCCCTTAATCCCACAATCATTTACCGAGGGCGTGGCGGTTACCCCAGCTTGCACGATTGCCCACTTCCGTGAGCGTTAGTAACCGCTTCATAGTAGATAGTCTATCCCGAATTTCCAGGGAGTGCATTTGCCTCCTGAACGCACAAGGTTACTTCCTTGACATGCTACCCTTAAGCCCGGTTCGTTCGAACCAGAATCGGTCGGGTCGTTCCCCACCGGGGTCAAGGGTGAAACCGAGGGTGGACCTGGTTCCATCATATTTATTCTATATCAAATATGGTAATCTAGTCATTTACCATTGGTGTCTTGTTTTGTGATGGAGGGTCCTCTAACAATCTGAATATCAGATTATTTAGAGTACATCTTGAGAGATGAGAACCTCAGTTCTCAAGCATTCAGAGAGTGAAGGTTCAAAGAATTTGGTAGGGGCTACAACAGATATCTTAAAGAGAGGGAAATATGATCATCCAAATTATCATTCGTCTTACGATTTCATTGGTTTTGGAGTTCAGTTCCTATTTCAGGGGTTGTGCTTTTGTAACTATGCTTCCATATAGTTGGAACAGTATTTCATTTGCACCAATAACTGTGTTCGTTGCTTCTTAATTGTTTAGTTGGCTACTTAAAATATTTAAAATAGACACATTGAATTGTGAATGGATGAGTATCAAAGGTAGGAAATTCTGTTCCATCACCGAGTATGCTGTCATCTTTTGAGTACTGAGGAATTCAATTATCTTCTCATTTCCTGTTTGCAGTTTTACATTAAAACTTATTGAAAATATTTCTCTATGAGTTGCTAATATTTTCCATAAAAAATAGTTAATTATTTGAAATTTCTAATGGTTAACTAAGAATTTTCTAAAATTTAATAAAGTTTGAGATTGGTTGACAAATTCTTTTGAAGGATTTGGATTTTCTCATGGATGTTGTGATTCTATTATTCTCTGTGCTGTGGTTGCTATCTGACTAAGTGACTAGTGCATGAAAATGGAGGAAACCACCTTCTTCTAAGCTTCCAAATATAATGATCTAAATGGGTTTTTTATCTTTCTTCTCCCATGGTTGATCTAAAACCAGGCTTCTTCTTTTTTTCCCCTTCCAGGTTTAAGTCATTGTCTTTTTCTTTTCCATTAAACATGAAGAAACAGTCACAAATGCTTGGCCTTTTCTCAGAGAGTTTCATTTCATTTAAGCACCATAGCCAAACTGAAATATTAATCTCTCTTTTTCCCCTTAAACCTTTTACCCTTTAGTACGTTGTTAATAGATTTTCCATTATATTAGATGCAGAGAGTCTCATATGAGTTTCTTTAACTTCTTTATTACTAGTCATAGTAATACTTGTACGCCAAAATGGCTGCAAAATAACTGCTATTAATTAAACATGCAGGGATTCTAAGGTGCATGGGCTCTTGCTTGCAGAAGTACTATACCTTCCACCTTGAGCATTCCAGCAAGACCTTCTTGTTAAATCTAGTGCAATTTTCTGGTCCTTGTGGATCATCTAAAATTACTGTTTGGGTACTTAACACTGCCCATGCATGCAAAGTTCTTACCTTTTTACCTTTTTTGTGGTTTAGGTCTGTCTCTAAATTATGGTATATGAGATGCAGATTTCAGGAAAGCTATCACATGGAAAGCTTGTGAAACAGGTTCCTGAATTGCATTTAGTTCTGTTGATAGATTAACAATCATTCAATCAGAATCTTCCCAAGTATTTGGTTTTCCCTCTCCACTAGCTATTTGTTTTTAAGGAAATGAACAATTAACTTCCATGTATCAAATCTTGTTATACTCATGATCAATCTGATTTTTACGGGATGGTCGTATTTCAATCGAATACAGGAGCTCTCACATGGTTATTATTGTAATTAAATGTGGTCCTGAACAAGGAATAAGGTGTTTCATCTGAGCTTTATTTTCAAATTGTTTAAACAAATTTCAGTATGGCAATGAGTTCTTGAAATTTTATGTGATATGGAAACAGGGCTTTCCAGGATAGGAGCCTAATCGTCTTTTTGTTGTATTTACTAGTATTGGAAGCTTAGGGGATGATTCTTCAGAAGCTCAAGTAAGAGAGGTTCATGTTATGACTAATTTTAGAAAGAGGTTACCAGAGACATTATAGAGACTAAGGAAGAGGTAGGGAGAAACTTCTTGTATATTTCTTGCCTCTTTAGGGCGTTCTTGTAAAACCCGGCCCTAACCTTAAACCGGATACTCTTTGATTGTAGGTCCGAAGACCCGAAGTAGAAGTAAAAGTCAACTATGGGCCATATTGGTAGATGATATAGTGTTCGACTCCGAACCTATGGAGATTGAAGATGATGCCCCATACTTGAAGTCAGTGTTGGATATAGAGAAGAGACTGCACCTTGATGAGGAGAAGATTAGTTGATGACCTTAGAGCTTGGTGGGATATGATTTAAAGCCATTTTTCCATACTAGGTATGTTATAGAATATGTATTTAGAGTTTCGTTTGATTCCGAGTAGTGGAAGACCCTCAAATCCCTATTTTTGGCTTTGCTGTCAACCTGGGTCGGGCGCTTGGGTCGACTGCCCATTGCTACCCACCAATCGACCCGAGTTGCTTGAACTCGAACAGAATCTTCTGTTTTGAGAATCTTGCTATATATACCCCATGACTTCGTGATTTTAGTATCCCTAGCCTCCATAACACTTAGAGAACGAAAGGAAACCATCTCCAAGCCTCCAAGAGTGAAGAAGAAGACCTACTCTTGCAATCTTGCAAACTCTCTCTCTTGTTCTTCAATTAAAGGTTAGTAATCTATCTTTTATGTTAATGATTTATTCTTTCTATGATCACTCTCATCTCTGAACTGAGATTATGATGAAGATACTGCAACCTAGTAGTCATATCTTTACAATCTCTTTTCATTCTCTTGTACTATGATCATCTCATTCATTCTTGACATGATTCTTATGATTTCTTCTTAAACTATGATAATATTTCCTATTTTGATTCATTCTAGCATTATAGATTCTTCTCTATGATTATTCATACCTCTGATCTACTGTGTTCTTGTACTAGAATGAGATCTAATCATCTCTAGTTCATCTCTTCATTCATAGCATGTTTCCAATGAAAACTATGATTTTTACCAAAATAGAAACTATGGTTCTAAATTAGGAAGTAATGTTTTAATGGTGGTTTGATGTCTAAATTATGCTTTCTAGGCTTAGACTACTGTGTTAGACAATCCCTCCAAGTTTCGTCGCATTCCGGTTTGTGTAGCATAGGTTTCGGATCAAGATTCCCTTTTTACTTTCAGATTTGCTCTTGGGCGGATTGCCTGGGTCGACTGGCCAATGCTACCCAGCCAATCAACTCGCAACAGCAGAATCTGTTTTCTTCGTCCGATTTGATTCGATTCATGCTTATTTTTTTAGGACTACTTCCTAATGATTGTGTGATGCTATTCTAGGGATTATTTGCTAACTTTGGATTCATCCTCTTGTTCGTCCGGAATATTCTCGGATCTATTTAAGGCAAGGAAAGTTGTTACCATATTAACATAGATTTGCATAGATTTAGTTTCTAATTTCGGAACTACTTTGATTTGCTACTGTTATGTTAGTTTCTATTATGATATGAATGCTGCAAGTACATTAGGATCTTATTTCCTTATTTACTTTATGTACTTGATTATGTATGAATACTTACTCATGTATGTTTCCTTATTTATTTAATCTTGTCTTATTATACTCTTTCATATGATGTGATATTTGTCATGGATGATATGACTGAATTATGATTGTGATTGCTTAGGTATGATTTGGGATTGGGGAATGTCCTTTTGACATTTCTGTCCTTGGACCTCATTAGGAGTAGTATGGGATATTTCCAATGTTGCCCTTTGACGCTTTCCCGGATTGTTGGTTGTCATACCTAGGACTTGTCTAGCAGTGTTTGGCTAGGTTATACCCCCGTTATATCAGACCCGAATCAGAAGGGTATTGAGAAAGAATGACCCGTGGTAGCAATGGGGATTCATGGGCGCTCAAGACCGGTAACCAACCCTTGAGGGGACATAAATCACATTGTGGGGGCCATTTATGGGTAGAGTTGCATATGGATAGACTTGGGCTCATGGACGTTCAAGACCGATAACCAACCCGTGAGAAGACATGAGAGCTTCCCGTTTACTATATGTGCATGACCTATAGGGTTGATGAGTCCGTAGTCCGAGTTGGTTGTAGCCATAGGATACGCTGACTCTAGTGTGAAGGATACCGGAAAGCATCGCCCGGGGCGAGGAATGGACGTATCTGGATCTGAGTTGATATGACCAAGTAGAAGACTTGCATTGGGCTAGGCTTTACCCTGACATGCGCCAATACTTAGACCAAACGGTGATGTGAGAGAGAGGTGACTTAACCCCTAACCAAGGAATGTCAAGGAAGGATGCAAGACCCAACTACCACCGGCAGACCCAAGATGCCAAGATGGCTGAGGGGGAGTGATTAACCTACCCAAAGAAGTATGGTGCTATGACTTAAAGCATGTCTGCCTATAGAGACCAGCATACATAGAGTTAGACTCATACATACATTGTTGGCTCATATCATATCATCTTATGCTTTGTTTGTGATACTATGTTATCTATGCTATTATGGAATAACTTGCCTTGCTGAGTTTCTTTGAAACTCACTCCTTTTTGTACAATATCTTTTGTTAGACTATTCTACGGTTTTGATGGCTATGAAGCGCAATATGAGGAAGCGCAAGATGAAGAAGCGTACCATACGCAAAGTGCTGGCGACTACGAAGATTACTTGTGAGGATCCCTCGAGTGGTCTCTCTTGTTACCGGGATTAGCCCTACTTTGTGGAGTGGGAGCGTTTGAGCATCATCGATGAAGTCTATGTCTATGAGGACATCCTTTATAAAGTAGAAAAGACTCTAGTTTAGATTATATCTTTCTTTCTTGTCTTTAGAATCAGTTGTAATCCCATTTGATTTTCGAACTACATTCTGCTGTACTCGTGGAATGAGATTCCGCCTCACTCTACTTTTGATTTATATATCTATTGGTATCTTTTCCGCACTCTGATGAATATCTCGTTACTTTACCTTGATTCATTTGAATAATATTGTTAACATTGATTTAGTCTTGTTCTTGATTATATTGTTGTGAATGTGGGGGGTTGATTTCTCTAACTACTGGATCTTGTGGACTGTGGATCACACACTCGGGTATGCCAGATAAGGTACCGGCTGGGTGGATGTGACAGTTTTGTTCTCTCTTTATACACAGTTTCATTCATGCCGTTAGAGTGGCGATTGAGGCAATCATTGACAGCTATTACAACAGAAAAAAGAAAAAAGAAATATCTGTAACAAACGTAGTCCTTTAGGTATTATGGAACCTTCCTTGCCCTGTGTGATCCCCTTAGGCTAGTGACCTGGTTGTCCACGTGTGATCCTAGTGTCTCCTTTGTGCCAATCTCACGTGCATATCATTGCCTGCTACTGAAAAATTAACCTTGTCCTCAAGGTTAAGGTGAGGGAACTACTGATGCAATAGTGCGACACCCACCCATGAAGCATCTTCCAGGGGTAAGCCTTCCCATAGGACCAGAACTTGAGAACTAATGGAATTCCCTTGTTTAACCCCATCTGATTGGAGAATGGCCACTGGTATAGGTGGAGGTGGTGGTAATAGAGGAGGTACCACAGCATCTGGGACTTCCCCAATATGAGGTTTGAGAAGAGAGACATGGAACAATGGATGAATATGGGATCCTAGAGGAAGAGCCAATCGGTAGGCCACCTTGCCTATCTTTTGTTGCACTTAAAAAGGTCCAAAGTAACGTTTCAAAAGTTTGGGATGCAAACGATGAGCCAGTGTCTACTACCTGTAGGGTTGAAGGCATACATAGACTCATTCTTTGACTTGAAATTCTCTATGGGTGCGCTTGGTATCAGCAAATGTCTTCATGCAAGATTGTGCTTGGTGTAAGTGCCTTTTGAGTTGAGCCAAGAGTTGATCACGATTGACAAGTGCATCATCGACTGGTGCATTACGAGTGCTATGAGGCAGATCCCGAATCAATATTGGGGGTGGGTGCCCATAAAGGATTTGGAAGGGAGTCATCTTAGCTGCTGTATGGTATGATGTATTATAACAATGACCTCCTGGGAAGTCCTCGTGTGGCACCCCTATTAAATGAATTGGATCCTTTTTCCCAACCCCTTTTGTTATATGGTGAGGAAATATGGAGGAGAGTGAAGCTCTAGGTAATTCGGGGGTGCCTAGGGAAACTATCTTCTTGCGGTTGAAGCCTCCCGAAGTGCCTGTCAATGGTGTTGGTCCCACTGTAGGTGGGAAAATTTCTTATGCAGGAGTCGTGGGGACCTCGGTGCTACTTGAGATTGATTCCCTCCCTTCTCCTATGCAGGCGGGAAAGTTTCATAGGATTGTAATCCCAGAACAGGAATATGAATTACAACGAAATCAATTCTGGTTTTCATTGATTGGATGAGAAAATTTTCGCATTACAACCATGGATGAATTGCGAGAGATTGCTACGGGCGCTTGGAAATTGTCTAAGGGGGTGATCTTGAATTCCTTGGGGAAAGGGTTTATCTTCTTTCAATTTCATAGTGAGGCATATATGATTGAGGTGTGGCGCAGAGGATTCTAGAATGTGGGTAAGCAATACATTCGTTTTCAACGATGGCAGCCGGATTTTAATATCCATTCTCTTCAACCTGCGGGTAAGTTAGTCTGGGTTTGTTTCCCTGATTTACCTCTTGATTATTGGCATGAGAAAGTGCTTCTTTCAATTGCAAAGTCCGTGTGTCACCCTGTTTCTCTTGATAGAAGTACTTGTCAAGGATTTGTTGGTCACTATGCTAGAGTTTTGATCGAATGAGGTTGATGTTGTTCATGCGAATGAGGTTCAGATCGAGCGTCTTGAACCAGGGATTGTTCAAGTTTTTAGTTTTCTTCAGAAGGTGATTTTTGAGGATGGTATTCAGCGGTGTTCTTTGTGTAATCGGGAAGGCCATTTGGGTCTTCATTGTAAGTTCTCTTCTAACGTGGATGAGTTGTAGGTGCAATCTTAAAGCGTTCCAAAAGAAATTCCTACTGTCGGATGGGATTCCTAATGTAGGTGTGCAAATGCAGACTCCTAGTTCACTTCAACAACCCATCCGTGTGGCTTTAGAGGAGGCAGGTTTGGAGGATTCGGCAAATTCATCCAATGAAGATTCGGTTGATTCAATTTCTAATTTGAATTCAAAACTCAAATCCAATAGAGTGGTTACTTTTGAGGTGGTAGTTGAGTCGGGTAAGAGTTCCTCCCCTGATCTTTCTCTCTCTCTTGGAATGGATCCTTTTCAAATTCAAAAGATTTTGAACAAGGAATTGAATTCGAAGTTGGTTACAAGTCCTTCAAGTAGCGTGGACTGCTTTGTTGGAACAAGTGGGGCCAAGCAAAATTTGAATGGAGTTAATGATCAGTTGGTTGAGCATCAAGTAGGACCTTATGGGGCCCAACAAAATTCAGTTGGGGATAATGATCAGTTTGCCAAACAATTTTCGGAATTGAATTCGAATTTGGATACAACTCCTTCAAGTAGGGTGGACTGCTCTGTTGCAACAAGTGGCGCCCATGAAAATTTGAATGGAGATCTTGATCAGTTGGTTGAGCATCAAGTGGGACCATGTGGGGCCTAGCAAATTTCAGTTGGAGATAATAATTTGTTGGCCAAGAAAAATTCGGAATTGAATTCGAAGTTGGTTACAACTCCTTCAAGTAGCATGGATTGCTCTGCTGGAACAAGTGGGACCCAACAAAGTTTAAATGGAGATAATGATCAGTTGGTTGAGCATCACGTGGGATCATGTGGGGCCCAACAAAATTTGGTTGAGCATCAAGTGGGATTGTGTGGGATCCAACAAAATTCATATGGTTTGGAAGGCTCTTCTTTGGTCGTTCACTCCAGTATGGATGAGCAGCAGCTTTTGGAAATAGTTCTTCCTTCAAGCTCTCTTCCTGATCATGTGGAGGGTGGCTCTCTTCTTCGTAAACCTGATTGCCCAAGGAAAATAAGAAGGTTAGGGTAAACTGATGTTAATATACCCTGGATAGCATCGATAAGGAGAGAACTTGATTTAGAAGTTGTTGGTCGCTCTCGTTTCAGATTTTAATTCATTATCTATGATTATGTGAGTTGGATCCAGTGAGGTTGGGTGTATTTGGGGTGCAGCTGATGTTGCGGGTTTGAGGGATGGCACTTTGATAGTATGTTTGTTATTTTTCTTTTCGCTTTTTAATACAAATGACCCTTTTAGCGAAAAAAGTATTATAACAATACCCAGCCCAAGAAAGATGCTTCACCCAATGTTGGTTATTTTTCAAGACATAACTCCGTAGATACATTTTCAGGCTTCAATTTAATACTTTAGTTTGGCCATCCGATTGTGGGTGATACGTTGTGCTATGGGCTAGCAGTGTGCCTTGAGCTTCTGCAGTTCCTTCCAAAATGCATTAAGAAATAGAGGATTCCTATTAGATACAATTGAGTGTGGCATTCCATGGAATGATTTCTGCTGCAAAAATTTATGCCACCGTATAGCTTGTAAATCCCGCTGCTAGTGCATAAAAGTATGCATACTTTGAGAACCGATCCACCACCACCAAGATTGCGACCTTTCCTGGGCAACCCTATAATAAAGTCAGTAGATATATCTTCCCATACCTGATCTGGAACAAGAAGGGGTTGGAGCAGCCCTATTGGGTCAGTATGTAGTGTCTTCATTTGCTGGCAAACTATATAATGAGCAATATGATTTTGGACGTCCTGGCCCACACCCTGCCACATGACTTTAGCCCCAATTTTCTTAAGGTTTCGCAAATACATTGAGTGTCCTCCTAAAGCAGTATTATGAAATTCCCTCATAAAAAATTCCTTAAATTGGGAATTTGGTGGTAAGACTAATATGTTATGGTGAAAAAGTAATCCATCACAGAGTCTATAAATTGATGTTCCTGGTTCACCGTTCTTCAATTGATTGCAAATTTTTTGAATCATCAGCGAAGCTCGTACCTCCTCTCACAGGTCATCCAAAAATTGGGGAGAAGGTGTCATTACCGATAAGGCATCCAACATTGACGGAGGCATTCTCTAGAGGGTATCTGCTGCCCAATTTTCTTTGCCTAGTTTGTATTGTATTTCGAAATCGAAACTGAGCAGACATGTGAGCCATTCTTGTTGATCAGGAGTTTGGATTACCTGCGAGTTGAGTTCCCTTAGACTTTTTCTGATTTGTCATCATCGTGAACCCCTACCCAAGCAGGTATGGTCGCCAGTGGGTAATAGCTTGTACTATCGCAAGCATCTTGCGGTTGTATGCTGAGGATGCCTAAGCTCTTGCTGAGAGCTTGCGATTGTAATAAGCAATAGGATGACCTTCCTGGCAGAGCACTGCTCCGATCCCGCTCCGAGAGGCAACGGTCTCAATCACAAATGGCTTCCCCAAAATTTGGCAAGGCAAGTAACTCTCAGAAGGCGCTCTCTGCCTTTTGGCTCCAGCGAACTCTCCCTTTTTTAGAAAATTAGTGAGAAGGGCTGCTAACTATGCGTAACCCTTCACAAATCTTCTGTAATAACCTAAGATTCCCAAAAATACCCTACCATCTCTGATGGACTTTGGAACTGGCCAGTCCAAGATTGCACGCACCTTAGTTTAGTCTACCTCTAGACCGCGGGCTGAGATGATGTGGCCCAGATATTCTACCTCAGTTTGGCCAAGGACACACTTGCTTCTCTTGACATATAAAGAATGAGCTTTGAGTGCATCCAAAAGAACTTTTAAATGGGCCAAATGAAGAGCCCAAGTAGAGTTGTGTAATTGAAGATCATAAAAAATAATAATAATAAACACAAACTTACTTACGTGGGCTTTAAAAATTTGGTTCATCATGGCCTAAAAGGTGCTAGGAGTGTTAGTAAGCCCAAAAGGCATTAATAAAAGTTCATAATGGCCTTCATGGGTGTTGAACGTAGTCTTGTGGACATCTTCAGCCATCACATCTCGTGCAATTTTCCTTCCAGTAATTGAGCCATCCCCACTGCACTGGCCATGTCTTCAAGTTGAGATGCTAACACCTTATGACACAACTCTGGTTTTAATCCAGATATAAAACAGTTGACGAGGAATGCCAACGATGCTCCAGAAACTCTGTTAGCAAGCTCCTCGAATAGCGACTGGTAATCTGCCACGGTGGTTATCTATGATGGCTTGACAATTTCTCCTTGTGGATCCTAAAATGGAGAAGGTCCAAAGCGGGAGAGCAGCGATTTTGTGAATGCCACCTAGGTCATAATGAGTCCTCCTTGGCACATTCCACGAAACCAATACAAGGCCCTTCCATCCATGTGTAAAGAAGAAACAACTAGTTTTAGATTGTCTCTAGTAGAATGAAACTCAAAGAAGCTTTCAGCCTTATACAACCACCCATCTGGATCGGTGCCGTCGAATCGCAAAGTTCGGTTTCAGGGCTCGAGCTTGAATGGCCCAAACTCTGAAGATGATGCTAGCTCTTGTAATAGTAGTGGGTTAGTTCATGAAGGGGGTTCCGCAGGAGGGCTTGGCCGTAAGGCTTGTTCTATTCGCCCATCCATCGTTGACAGCTTCAAGATGAGTTCAGTCATGGTCTCCTGTTGCAGTGCCATTACCGATTTCTGCTTCATGACGACTCCATGCAAGGAGTTGAGTTGATCCCCATAATCAGCAGTTATTTTCGTGAGGTGTTTGATAGCCTCGTCCAAATGTCAGCTCTTGAGTCTCTCTACCATCTGGCGGGTTGGACCAGTTTTTTATGACTAGCTAGCTTTATAAAGAAGTTACCAGAGGGGAATTTGAGAAGGAAACAGAGACATTATAGAGACTATGAAGAGGTAGGGAGAAACTTCTTGTACATTGCCTGCCTCTTTAGGGCATTATGTTATCTCTTTATACCTTGTTTCGTTCATGCCATTAGTGTGGCGATTGAGGCAATTGTTGACAACTATTATAACAAACAAACAAACAAAAAACAACAAAGTAATAGAAATATCTCTAATAAACATAGTCCTTCAGGTATTCTGGAACCTTCCTTGCCCTGTGTGATCCCCTTTGGCTAGTGACCTGGTTGTCCATGTGTGATCCTAGTGTCTCCTTTGTGGCAATCTCACGGTGCATTTTAGTTCATGTCTCAAATTGTCAATTTTATGGAACAATGAATGGGGCACATATTAAGACATGCCAGGTAACAAAATAGAGACTTGCCTGCTTATCCTTGTTATGCTACTACTGTGATAAGCTATCAATAATTTTCATAACTCTCTCTAGTTTCTTATGAAGTATCTTCTTCTGTTTCTCAAACGTGTAGATTTTTCTAGGGTTTCGCTAACTGATGCTTGCAATTTCATTTACATACGTGTGCTTTTGAACTTGCCTTTAAGATTTGAGTTTTTTGATCATGTTCACCTCCCCCTTGCATGTCAGATCCTTCTGTAAGCTTATTTATATAATAACCCTACATAAGAATTTGATTAGTGAAGTTTTCACTAATATAGTTTTTGAATTTCAGTTTCAGATCCAAAACCTTAATTTTTTTGGGAGGTGAAGGAAGTCTTAATGAGAAACAACCATTAAGATGGTTGCATTGGTTCAATGATAATAGTAATGAGTTTGAAAAATATTTTCCTCATCTTCTGTATCCAGATAAGTTAAATTTGTGATTCCTTTGGTGGGGATCAAAATATGATTAGTGATTTTAGAAATTAATGGCGACGAATACTCTAAGGCAACTAACAAATCTTAAATGGGAACAAAAGTGGCGTATCCAATGGCACACATGCGGTGATCGAAATACTCGTTTCTTCCACCTGTCGACTCTGAAACGCCGCTCGCGGAATCGTATATGTTCTCTTACGCATCAGGGTCTCCACCTCACTGATCCTCAGCTCATCTCTCAAGCCTTCCATCAACATTATCAGCAAATTTTCTCCACACAACACATGGATTGTCCTGATAGTTATTTCTCCCCAATTCAGGGTCGGGTCACAAGTGCGGATTGCTCTTTTGTTCTTCAATCTGTTTCAGCTACGGAGATTAAAGAGGCGGTATTCGGTTCCAATGGCCTCAAGTCCCCCGGCCTGGATGGTTTCCCAGGTATTTTCTTTCAACACTCTTGGGAGCATCTTGCTGGTGACATAGGCAACATGGTGCAGGATTTCTTCAATTCCACACATCTCCAAGCCAAGGTCAACCACACTTTCATTGCCCTGATTCCAAAGGTTGATACCCCTGATACTGTGGGAGATTACCGGCCTATCAGCCTGTGTAACACGACCTATAAAATCATCCCCAAAATATTGGTGAACAGGTTAAAACAGATCATGCCACATCTCATTCCAGCAGAATGGATTTGTCAAGGGCCGACACATTCAGGACAATATTCTTATTGCCCACGAGCTCATGCATAAAATTCAGACTCATAAGAAACAGAAGAAAGGCCTCATGGCAGTCAAGCTCGACATGAGCAAGGCGTATGATCGTTTAGAGTGGAGTTTTGTCGCTTCGGCTTTGCGCCATTTTGGATTCCCTCCACAGTGGATAGAATGGTTTATGAAGTATATTACTACCACACAACTCTCGGTCCTGGTTAATGGATCTCCCTTGCCGCCAATTACCCCATCACGGGGCCTTCGCCAAGGAGATCCATTATCCTCCTATCTTTTCGTCCTGTGTGCAGAATTTCTGACGTCCCATCTGGAATTGGCCCTACAACCCAAAAGGCTCCATGGAATTCAGCTCTCGCATGGAGGTGAGCGTCTTTCACACCTGGCCTTTGCTGATGACTTAATTTTGTTTGGACATGCTACCTCTGCTGAAGCTCGTTGATTCCATCAGCTTCTGGAGGAATATTGTCTTTATTCAGGTCAACAACTCAATATCCAAAAAACAAGTGCACACTATAGTCTGAGTACATCAGCAAGTATGAAGCGTACACTCTCCTCCCACTTCCACATTACCCCCTCAACGGAGCTAGACATCTATCTCAGGATTCCACTAATTTTAGGGAAGATCAAGAAGAAGCATTGTGCCTCTTTGCTTACTCAGGTCAATAGGAGACTTCAACACAGGAGAGCTAACCTCCTCTCCTACGCGGGGAAAAAGGTCCTTATCCAATCCACTCTGGCTGCTATGCCCAGTCACTTCATGCCGTGTTTTCAGCTTCCTGTCTCAATCACAAATACCCTTGACAAGCTCTCTCTCGGGACTTCTTCTGGTCAAGTGGCAAGCAAAGGCATGTTCACACTATCTCTTGGGATCGCATTTGTCGTTCGACTAGAGAGGGTGGTCTCAACCTCAAAAATAGTGCAGCCTTTAACCTCGCTCTTCTGTCTCGGAAGGCATGGGAATTACTTAACCCCTCCCAATCACTATGGGGTCGTTTGATGAAGCACAAGTACTTTAAGGATAGTACCTTTCTCAAAGCGCCCTCCCCCCCATCTGCTTCGTGGGGTTGGAAATCGCTCATTAAGGCGAGGGAACTTTTACGTCAAGGACTTTTCCTTCAGATTGGGGACGGTTCCCAAGCAAGCCCTTGGAATCTCAATTGGGTCTCGAATCAACCCCCCGATCTGGGATGCTTTCCAGCAGCCTCCCTTCCTCTTAAAGTTTCTGACTTCATCAATTTCACAACAGCTTCCTGGAATAGGGATAAGGTGTTGGCTTGGTGGCCTGATGATATCGCGGCCAATATTCTCAGCATCCCTTTCCCGCTCTTCTCTCAAGCGGATTGCTACATCTGGAAACCCACTTCCTCAGGCAATTTCACTGTCAGTTCAGCATACAGATTGGCAACTTCATCTTTCTCCCCCTCCTCCTCAATACCCCGCAAGTTCTGGCATCTCCCCCTTCCCCCTAGAATCCTCCTTTTCCTCTGGAAATCTCTTCTAGGCAAATTACCCACGGCAGATCTGCTCCATGCAAGAGGCTGTAACGTTCCGCTCCACTGTGGACTCTGTGGGTATCATCCTTTCTCAGCACATCATCTCTTTATCTTGTGCCCTTTCACATCCCATCTCTGGCATACCCTTAACCTTCATCAATGGGATCACTCACATCCTTTTGATCTCCAACTTCAAGACCTTGTCATCCATTTTGTTTGCCCTTCCCCTAACCGACTGCAGTTTGTTCATTCCCTTATCGCTCTGTGGGCTCTTTGGGGCTATTACACCATGGTGATACACTCTTCTGAACCTCCCAAGCTTTAGGATGTCATGACATGTTTACATCATGCGATCCATGAATTCACCCCTCCCTCCGCCTCTCATTCACCTAGGAACACTTCCCCACTGTTCAGATGGGAACCTCCACCTCTAGGCAGGATCAAACTAAACGTGGACATCTCATCTTTTATCAATCCGAAATGCTGGGGCATTGGTGGTCTCGCACACGACTTTTTTAATCAGGTTGTGTTTGCTTTTGGCCAGGGCACAGGCTGTCAAGACTCCTTCATTGCCGAGGCACTTGCCATTCGTCATGGTCTTCGTCTTGCCCTCGACCTTCAGATCCAAGTGGAGAGCGACAACCAATCGCTGATTCTCACTCTTTTGCAACCTTCATCATGCGGTAGCTGGAAAATCTCACACCTCATCACCGATATCCTCAGGCTTGCAGCTTCCTTTCCAGACTGTTCCTTCACCTACATCCCATGATAAACCAATTTTGCAGCTGACGCACTTGCTAAATCAGCGGCTATCTCACAGGACCGTTTCTTGTACCACTTCTCCCACCCCCCTTTCTTATCTTGGATTTTACTTTTTGACTCTCTAATGTGTAAGATCCCGCGGGGATTTCAGTTACATATATAAAGTTTTTATTTCCTACCAAAAAAAAAAAAAACTAACAAATCTAATGGTTGAGAGTCTTGAGACATGAGAGCATCATCTGGTGGTCATTATGCAACTAAAATGTGCACTGCGTTTAGAGAAACAGAAAACAATCAATATCTCTGAGGACATGCTTTATTGTTCACAATCATTTGCCTTCCTATTGAAGAGTGTTTTCTTTCTTCAATTCTCCTCTAGATCTTCTCTAAGATGTCATCCAAAAATTCATAAGCCTTAAAATTAAGGGGATGATCACCAAGATATTTTTTGGGGTCATTTGCATAAAAGAAGTGAAGGATTCGTGATAACCATCTTTGTAGCTTGCTTGGAGTACTAGGACTGAAAAATATATTGGACTTCATGCAGTTCACCTCTTGTCCATTGTCCCTCCTAAACATCTCTGAAACACCCTTTAGATTTTGCACCAAATCGGGATTGACTTTAGAAAATGAGACCACCTCATCCGCTAAAAATAGATAGGATTACAAAGGAGCTTGGTTTCTGATTCTAATCCCTTTGGTGAAACCAGCAAGAAAGAACTGGTCGAGAAGGCAACAAATGCATGTGGGCATAGGGAGAATCAGAAACTGATCGAGCTCTATCTTGAGGGAATGATCTGTCCATGGATGCTTCCATTAACAATAAGGTTAAATGATACAGACTTGATACTAGCCATTATCAATCCAACCCACCCAATATGAAATCCAAGCTTAATTAGGATTTGCTTAATAAATTATCATTCAATTCTTTCGAATTCCTCTGATCTAATGATAATCTTCCTAGGCAACGAGAAAATTTTATGAGATGAATCTCCCTTAAACGAATGGTGCTTGATGCTTATCAGTGATTGAGGGGAGAATATTCTTCAATCAAGTAGCCACTAGTTTAGAAAACACCTTTAATGCCACCTCACACAATAAAAGGTCTAAACTTATTCATAGATTAGGCCTTTACCTTCTCTGGGATGAGGCAAATGAGAGTTTTATCAAAATTACTAGGAAAGCATCCTGATATAAATATTTCTATCACAAAATCAAACAAGTCAGTATTGCAGAAGCTGTGCAGGCGGGGTGGGGGAGTTCATTTAAGCCAAGGGATTTTCTAGGCTTCATGGAGAAGGGGGTCTCTTTAACTTCCACAAGACTTGGGGGTATAAAATAAAAGAGTTCATCTCAACAATCACCAAATGATCAATGTAAGCTATAATATGGTCATGATTGATCAACATCATCAGATGCATAACACTCCTTATAAAGGACAAGTGCTCTTAGATAATGTTTGCATGGTTCTGGAGCCATGTACCATCAGCACGTTTTGAGGCTAGTATCTTGTTCGTAAACCTTCTTTGTAATGTTGTTGCATGGTAAAAAGATGTTTAGGTCAGCTTTTGTGCTCCACTGGATTGCCTCTGTCACACCCACACAACCCGTATCGGTCTTACTCGAATACCTGTGGAGGTGATCCATGACCACAAGATCTAGGTTTACAGCCAATTCATAATCATACACACATAGAAAAATCAATAGAGCAAGGGAATTATAAAGGTATCAAATAGAGATTATTACAGTTATCCCAAATGTTAAATAGAGTTTAAATTTTAAAGTCAAAGTCGAAATAGAGGAAGTCTCATAGTGTTATCCTAGAAATATTTAAAGTTTATTAATGGCCTTGTCTACCAAATAGATAAAGAGTGTAAATGATTCCAATTAAGGTAACCACGTTCCTAAACATGTTCAATGGGCTCTTAGAATGGCTGGACTCTATAGGAGCAATCCAGGTAGGGGATGGCTCTCTGTGTGCCTTGGCATCCTCTCCTGCCCATATATCGTAGGACTTTGTCAACAGCAAACTCTCCAAGAATATAGTGTCCTCATAACCTATACAAAAGTCTAAGAGAAAGATTTTCAATACTAGATGAGTTCCAATGAACTCATTGAAGTCAATAATATTATATACCACGCATTTAACACATGTATATATTATGAAGTGCAAATGAAATGTAAGTGCAATTATGTTTCTATAAGTCTAACCATGCTACTTTCTATCTAGGTAGACATGCATTAAGACATAGCATTAGCCTCCTCTGGGAAGTCTTGTACAGACCCCAATGTTTACTATCGAATTGAGTGTCATGATCAAGGTATGGGGCTAATAATTCAATCATCGACCTTGGCTTGGGATTAGGGCCGTACTCTCTCACCACGACCATTGTCATGAGATTTGGCGCTTGTCAGGAAACTTCCTAGTTTTATGTAAGTGGTCATCTATGTCATCATGTCATCTTAGGCTTGGATATCCTTCTTATGGCACCAACCAACTCAATCCAATATCCTCACCAGTCAAGGAAAGGTCACATCCTATGGCACCAACCAACTCGGACTACGCCTTCCTTTACTCTATAGTCATCCACATATAATAGGCATGCTACCTCATGTCCCCTCACCTACTACAACAGGCTACTGGGCGCCCATGAGCCCTTTATTATATACAACCCTACCATGAATGACAAGTGGTCTATTTCTGTCCTCTCACTTACTACAATAAGCTATTGGCCGACCACAACCCAGCCATTGTCACGGGTCACTCAGCCTCAATACCCCTGCCAAAAGGGTGATGGCATGATATGGGTTTCTAACCATGCATCTACACACCTAGAGTATATGCACATATAGAGTTAATATGAAATGCAAGATAACAGGAGCAATGGACGAGCCCACAACCCTGGGTTGAATATACATGTATGAATTATCCTCCCATTCCCATCATATCATCATCATAAATATAATTAAAAGTAAATGGAAAAATAATAAACATAATATAGATTCATGTTATTAACCATGTATGCGTGTCCTACAACAAAGTCACAAAATCACATAACAAGCACGGTAATCATGAGATAGAACATGAATTAAACCCATGATAATATAGGATTGTCTCCCTCATCTATTACAGCATTAGTATTCTACAAGAAACCAAATTTTGAGCAATCGATAATCCAAAAGATCACCTAGGACCTAACAAAATCATGTAAATAGTCTAATTACAACTCGGAACCAAATTGGACAAAGCCCGAACATCGAACAATATCACCTAATCAGACCTGGGGAGGGCTGGTCAGTCAAGCCTACCAAAACTGATCAACTTTCCTAGGGCTACGAACAGTATGGGTCATTCACTTCTTATTTCAAAACTCTAAGGTTCTTTTCTTTTCTTTTTTTGGTTTTTTTTTTTTTTTTTTGCGGGGGGGTGTTCTAGAGCTTAATGGAACAATAATAATGCTCAAAAAACACTCCCAAAACACCCAACAAAGTCTCCTATTAAAAAGCTCCAAACAGGTTAACAGAGAGTTGCTCGCGGGTGTCTCTGCGATGGTGATTAAACACAAATCGATGAGAAAGTATAAATCACTATTCAAAGGGGTTGGGAGACTTGATGGGAAAAATAACAAACATTCAATTTCAACCAACAACCACAGCCACCACCATCAATGCCATCTACCACAATGAATACACCAATAAATTTGATGGCAATGGAAGAGAATGGGTTTTTTTGTTTATCCCTTCACATCCAGGAGATCACCCCTATAACATCTTCAACCGAAAGCAGTTTCCATTGGGCTTTGGTAGGGAGACTCTTCTAAACATGTTTGACTCAATGGTATAGTTTACCTTGGCATTGGGGTCTTCTAGCATTGATTTCTCTGTATGCCAAAATTGCCTTTTAACCCATTTGGGTTGGCTTTCTCTCTTTTTTTCAAGATCATTTATGGTGGTCGGGTCATCTCCTTCTTTATCTACGTCCGTGGTTCAATTTTCTACATGGGCTCGACTCGGATGGCCTACAGTTGCCTTCTGCTAGTACTTTAAGTTCCTAGAATTGAAATAAAGGGTTATTAGGTTTGAATTCTTGGGGATTTCATAGCCTCAATTTTAGTAGTTCTCTTCTATGGCCAACTCTAAGTTCAATTGTGAGGAAACTTATTCATTTGCTCTTGAGAAAAGCTAGATGTAGGGAATTCATAAGCTGCTCCAATTCTTCTCACATGGATTTAATGGATCTCCATAGGTTTCCTAAATATTGGGAATTTCATGACTGAAACATGAACCTACAATTTTGTTGTTTCTTCATATGATGGCTACTTGAACGAACAATTAGAACAGACCACGCTTTAGATGCCACAATGAGTATCTTCATTAATTAGTGATCAACATGTTTATCACTCTACTACCTAATTGATTTCTATCCATACATTATCATTACATACTGACATAAGAACCACAAGACTAGTTAAGTAGCAACAAACGTATCATTCTCGTCAAATTGTCTCTATTATTTCTATACAATGATATGCTTCCTTGAAAGGCTGGAATTACATACTGATAATTAACAAAGAAAAACTCATAGACCAAATAGAAAAAAATTCCATAATAGTTTTGACCCCCTCTTTTAAATTTTATCATTAATATCATTTTTCTTTTTTAACTTATAGGACATCGAATCAAATAAGCACCAACACAAAAGGTCTTTGGTGCTGTTGCTATTGGAATTTATTAATTTGATTAATAAATTAAATGCCCAAGGGCAATATTGGAAACTCACTATTAGGGCGGTTACAAAATAGGTTATATATTTTAGTAACCACCGCATTAGTGAGTAAGTAACGGAGTGATTCATTCGCACGAGCGAATCTCTGAGAAACGGCGGCTCCATCTCTCTCTCCCTCTCTCTTAGAATCGCAGGCTTAGATTTTCTTCTTTGCTAGTATTTGATCTTCATTCCATTAATCCATGGCATTTGGGTTGTGGATATTATTCCCTTTCCCTGTGACTGAGGAATCTAGCCGGTAAATCTTTGGTGGTGGAACGAGGACGTGGATCTAGACTTCCGCTGTGAATACTTCAAGTAAGGGAAAGCAAATCCAGGTAAGGAATTTTTTCCCCATCAATTAATTGAATTGAATTACTTTTGATGTATTGCCAACATTGGCATCAGAGCCATAGGTTCCCACGTTTATTGTTCCTCCCCATTGTTTAATTTTATTGTATGGATCCAATGGGAGGATCAAGGGTTTAATACGAAACCCATGGGAGAATTGATAGGGTTTTTGGAAACCTTTTAATTTTGATTCGGATCCGAGTGGGAGATCCTTGTGGATTTCCCTAATGGAGATTTGCATGAATTGATAATCCATGATGAAAATTTTTGTTTAAAATTTATTGTTGGATTTTTTTCATGTGTTTTTTTGGATGATTTTTGAGTAAAAAACGTGTTTTACCGTTTTTTTCCGTTCAAGAAAAATTGAAAAATCGCCGTTTTTTGGTCACTGTGGACCAGACGGACGACCATCTGACCAGACGGTCGTCCGTCTATTATCAGAGTGGTCACAGTGACCCAGACGGAATTTCCGTCTGGGAGACGGTCATCCGTCTGGTCACGGGAATGCCGACGGAATTTCCGTCGCCTGGCGAGACGGTCATCCGTCCGATCACGGGAATGCCGACGGAATTTCCGTGCGGGGCGACGGTCATCCGTCTAGGCATAAAAGGCAGACGGAATTCCGTCTGGGCAGACGACAGTCCGTATGGGAGATGGATTTTTTTGGATATTGGTCTGTCCAGTTCAGAATGTATTTCTAACTTACTGGACACCAATGGCCCGACAATCTGTGTGATGTTTGGGCATTGAGGGCCTATTGGGGCCTAGTGGGAGCTAATGAGGTAGAAGTGTTCTGTGTGAACCACCTCATAGCTTTAACATGATTGCATGTTTTATTTTAATAAAACTATTTTTATTTTTATGGGTCTATCAATCATGTTTCTTGCACAGAATGAAGTTAGTGTATAAGTCTATGTGGGTTTGCATGAGAATTTGATTGAATGTTTTTTTAGCATCTCTTTTGGTTTAAGTGCTTATCCCATAGGTTGACTATGCTAGTGTGATTTTTGTTGCATGAGTTGTGTTTTATGCTAGATTTATTGAACTCATTCTTGTATGTAATATCTCTAGAAAAATGGCTGCTACCAAGAGCATTGTTGCTGACCTCACTAAAGGAGATAAGCTGAATGAGAGGAATTATGACCTCTGGCACCGAAAGGTGCAATATCTCCTGGAAGAGCAGGATATGCTAGAGACCATAAACCAGACCATGAACCCACCTGAGGAAGGTACCACTGCACAAAGATCGCAGGGACCTTGATATATACAATGCTTGGAAGAGGAAAGACCGGGTAGCCGGGATTACAATCCCGAGCTCCATGAGGGATGACCCGATGCTTCGTTATGAGAAGCATAGGACTGCAAAGTCTTTGTGGGAGGCTGTGAAGTTCCAGTATGGAGGGACTTCCACCACAAGAGGCCGCCAGCTCGGACTCACTTTTGACGGTTATAAGATGCGCCAGGGTCACACCATGAGGCAGCATATAACCATCATGTCTAACATGATTAGTGAGTTGAGCGCATGTGGGCGCCAGAAGACTGATGAGGAGCAAGTCTCCACAGTCATCAGGTCATTGCCAAAGACTTGGGAGCATATGAAGATCTTCTTGACTCATGCTGATGAGGTCAAGACTTTCGATCAAGCTGCCAAGCACCTTGAGCTTGATGAGGATCGGATGTTGGCCGATACCCCTCAAACTGATGTATTTGCTGCTGAAGCTAGCACTAGTAAGGGTGCAGGCTTCAAGCGCAAGAGAGAGAAAGCTCAACCTCAGCGGTCCAAGCAAAGTAACCAGGGTGGGAACAAAAACAAGAGTGGGCCCAAGCGTTCAAGGGGGACTAGTGCTGGCAAGAAGAAATCAGCTTTGATTTGCTTCAAGTGCCGAAAGCCTGGTCATTTTGCTCGTGATTGCACCGAGCAAGAGGTATGTCTTGTGTGTTATACCTCATCTTGTTATGTAACAAGTTCTACTATGCTTGCTGAACTAAATCCTTTGTGGATTGTTGATTCAAAGCGACGAGAACACATAACAAGGGAACGCTCGAGCTTCGTGGAATACCGTCGTATTCCAAGAGGAAGCAAAAGGATAACGATGGGGAACAGCTCAAGCGTGGAGGTTCATGGCATAGGCACATGCAAATTAGTTTTGCGAGGTGGCCGACGCTGTTACTCCATGATGTGTTGTATGCTCCGACATTCGGCGAAATCTTGTTTCGTTATTTATCTTTTAAGACATGGTTTTAGAATTGTATTTGAAAACAATTCTTTGGTTTTGTATCTCTGGGTGATACAGTTTATGGTTATGGTTTTCTTGATAATGGTTTCATTGTATTGGATACAATTGATTATTCATTTAATTCTAGTAATGTTTTTGTTTGCCAAAATACTTGTGTGTATTGATTCTAATTTGTGGCATGCTAGACTAGGACATATTGGCTTAGATAGGATGAACAGGTTGGCAAGAGAAGGTCTCTTAGGCCAAGGTTCACTATCTGATTTGCCAACCTGTGAGTCATGTCTAGCAGGAAAAGCAACTAGAAAACCATTTAAAAAGGCTTTGAGAGCCTCTCTTCCTTTAGAACTTATCCATTCAGATGTGTGTGGACCCATGAATGTGCATACTAGAAAAGGACAGTCATATTTCATCACATTCATAGATGACTATACAAGGTATGGTCACATTTATCTAATTTCTCATAAGTCAGAAGCTCTGGAATGTTTTAAGAAATTCATGAGCTTGGTTGAGAATCGATTAGATAAAAGGATTAAAACTCTTAGAACGGATAGAGGTAGAGAGTATCTCTCCGATATGTTCAAAGGGTTATGTGATGAAAAGGGGATATCTAGACAACTTACTATTCCGGGGGACTCCACAACAAAATGGGGTTGCTGAGAGGAGGAATAGAACCTTGCTAGACATGGTGAGATCCATGATGGCGCAGGCAAATCTACCCATCTCTTATTGGGGAGATGCTTTGCTGACTGCGGCCTATATCCTCAACAGAGTTCCAACCAAATCGGTTCCTTCCACACCATATGAGTTGTGGACCGGAAGGAAGCCAGATTTGAGTTACTTGCGCGCATGGGGATGTGCAGCATATGTTCACTCTACTTCTCACCAATATGGAAAGCTTGGACCCCGGAGGAAGAAAGTGTATCTTTGTGAGATATTCCGAACTCTCAAAGGGCCATGTCTTCATTGGACTAGATGAGAATGAGAGGAGAACGGAACTTGAGTCTAGGGATGCAACATTCTTGGAGAATGATTTTCCATCTCTTTCAGGAGTTAACAAAGAATCATCGGAATTCTTTGAGATACAAGATAGTGGTCTTGTCACTCCGAGGGATTCAGATTCGGATAATGAACCCGGGGTTCATCCGGAAGATCCTAGTGGGAGTGGGAGTGCAGATGTGATAGCTACCTTAGACGGTGAGCAATCTGACATGCACTTGCGCCGTAGTAGGCGCGGGCTAGTTCCTCGTCGACGTTTCGACATAGAGGATGAAGCCTACATGGTAACTCCTGAAGAGATCGATCGTGAGATGATTTCGATCGATGAGCATGAACCAAAGAGCGTGCGGGAAGCTCTTGTGGGGTCAAGCTCAAAGGAATGGTTAAAAGCAATAAAGGAAGAGTTGGAGTCGATGAAAGTTAATCATGTCTGGGACTTGGTTGACTTGCCGCCCGAGCCGAAAGGCGATTGGGAACAAGTGGGTTCTCAAGATCAAAAGAAAGGCGGATGGATCTATTGAGAGATTCAAGGCTCGTTTAGTGGCTAAGGGCTACACCCAACGAGAGGGCGTTGATTATGAGGAAACTTTTTCCCCGTGGTTAGGTTTGCCTCAATTCGCCTCATACTAGCAATTGTTGCTCGCTTGGACTTGGAGCTTTATCGGATGGATGTAAAAACTGCTTTTCTCAATGGAGAACTTGAGGAAGAGATCTATATGGATCAACCTCAAGGCTTTGAAGCACATGGACTTGAGCGCAAAGTGTGCAAGCTTAAGAAGTCCATATATGGCTTAAAGCAAGCAGCTAGACAATGGAATGTGCGCTTCCACCAAGCTATGATGGAAAATGGTTTTTCCATGCTTGAGGAAGACCACTGTGTTTACACCAAGAGATCTGGTAATAATTCTGTCATTCTGACACTGTACGTAGATGACATACTTATGGCTAGCAATAGCAAGGAGCTATTGGAAACCATTAAGAAATGGTTGTCCTCCGTATTTGATATGAAGGACATGGGTGAAGCAAGCTATGTGCTTGGTGTCAAGATTGTCGAAAATAGGCAAAAGAGATTACTTGGGTTTATCTCAAGAGACCTATATTGACAATGTCTTGACGAGATACAGATGCACAACTGCAAACCAATTGATACTCCAATGGAGAAGGGTTTGCATTTGAGCCTTGATATGGGTCCTAAGACTCCAGAGGAGAAAACCAAGATGGAAAGAGTTCCATATTCCAGTGCAGTGGGTAGCCTTATGTACGCTATGATGTGTACTAGGTCGGATATTGTTATGCGGTGGGTTTGGTTAGTCGGTACCAATCAAACCCGGGCATAGAGCACTGAAAGCAGATCAAGAGGATATTGAGATATCTCGGAGGAACGAGTAACTACATGTTGTGTTACCAAGGATCGGATTTGCGGTTAGTTGGCTATAGTGATGCCGATCGGGGGTGGAGACATCGATGAGCGCAAATCAACCTCTGGATATGCTTTCTTGCTGAATGGCGGGGCCATTTCGTGGTGTAGCAAGAAGCGTGCTTGTATATCCCTCTCGACCATGGAAGCGAGTATGTGGCATGCTCAGCTGCGGTTCAACAGGCTGTTTGGTTGAGAAGATTCCTTCGACATACTGGGATTGTGATGACATCCAAAGAGGCTGCCCTTGTCTCTCTTGTGATAGTACGGCAGCTCTTAGCTATGTCAAGGACCCCAAGTATCATGGGAAGACCAAACATATACAGTTGAGATATCACTTTGTTAGAGACATTACATCAAGAAAGAAAGTTGTACTTAAGCACATATCTACTAGTTTGATGGTAGCTGGCCCTCTTACCAAACCTATAGCCAAGGATGTTTTTATTTCTCATGTAAAATCCTTGGGCTTGCGTAGATTGTGACTTATTTTTGTACTGAGACTTTCTTATTAATGAATAATATGAGTTCATTCCAGCATTTTTTTTATTCACTTTCTGTGTGATTGTGTTTCTTCTAGCATAAAACAACATATGTCAATAGCCAAGAGAATGGCTCACTCACACGAGCATTCGCCTCTGGCGCCTTGGAGGCGAGCAGAGATGAGACGGATTGTGAATGACTTTGTGTAAGTCAATTCATAATCATGATGTCGCCTTGATTTGAAATCAAGATGAGTTTCTCTATTGTGAAGAGAATCGACATGAATGTTCCCACTATTCATGTTGCCTATAGGAGCCAGGTGCGAGTACTTTATGTGGCGCTAGGGTGGCGACAATAAAGAAACTCGGGTTAGGCGCAAGGGGTTGCGACTGGACTAAGACATGTATGGTGTTGAGATGGACATACGTTCTATTGTATATAGAATGCTCCACCATAGCACATATATCATACTATGTGTGCTTAGCGATCATTGGAAATAAGAGGATGGATCCCTGCTCCTCTCATTGTGTGAGTCCTGGACCTTATGGTCCATTAGTGTTCTTAGTGACTTTCGACGACATCATGAAACGAAGGGTTGATGTGGCTACTTTGGGGTGTTACCTATGGTCATGATTGATTCGACCTAAAGGGGCACTACCGGGAAAGGAGTCAATCCTAAGTGTAGTGATGGTCCGGGAAGCGAAAGAAAAGGTTTGATTCAACTGCACCCTAAAAAGTGTTTGCTTGGCGCCAACCGTATGTGTTACGGTAGTGAACATTTTAAGGACAAGAAGGTGATCTCTCGGAGGGATCGAGATACCTTTAGTCCGGTGAGTTTGAATAAACCTAGGACACCTGTGTTATACTAATGCTTATTTGATTTGTTTCTATGAGTGATGTGCCATTCCCGCCTTCTCGGAAGGTTTCTAGTTTGGGGCTCACGCGTGCGTGTATATCACCGGTCGCACAACCCATTTTGCCGGATGACTTGTGGATATTAGTGTGCCCGGGACACGGGTGGTCTATGTATCCGGGATACATAGTGAAGAGATCAATATATATGTATATCCGGGATATGCATGTGTGTCCAGGGACACAAGAGGTCTATGTATCTGGGATACATAGCAGAGAGATTGAATGTGTATATCCGGGATATACAAGTGTGTCTCTGGGACACATTGAAAGATTAACACTTGCCCTTGTGCAAGTGGGAGCTGTTGGAATTTATTAATTTGATTAATAAATTAAATGCCCAAGGGCAATATTGGAAACTCACTATTAGGGCGGTTACAAAATAGGTTATATATTTTAGTAACCACCGCATTAGTGAGTAAGTAACGGAGTGATTCATTCGCACGAGCGAATCTCTGAGAAACGGCGGCACCATCTCTCTCTCCCTCTCTCTTAGAATCGCAGGCTTAGATTTTCTTCTTTGCTAGTATTTGATCTTCATTCCATTAATCCACGGCATTTGGGTTGTGGATATTATTCCCTTTCCCTGTGACTGAGGAATCTAGCCGGTAAATCTTTGGTGGTGGAACGAGGACGTGGATCTAGACTTCCGCTGTGAATACTTCAAGTAAGGGAAAGCAAATCCAGGTAAGGAATTTTTTCTCCATCAATTAATTGAATTGAATTACTTTTGATGTATTGCCAACAGTTGCATTCAAATTTGACTTCTCCAAATAAACCAAGGTTGAACCTGAGAATTTAGTTTAGCGCCTGTACATGAGAACAAACATTGAGATGGCCGACTGTGTTGGTTAGGTAACCACCTCCGATGATCAAGTCAGTAGATGATTGCAACGTCTCTAATAGGTGGGGGTGCAAAGGGCTAAGAATGAGAAGTTGCAAAGCAAAAGAAAAGAAGGAAATGGGCACATATAAGATGCGATAAGCATAATTCTGTTGTGTTCAATTAGTTTTGATTGGGGTAGGTATGTGGTTTATATGGAGTAACCTGTCATTATATGTCTGCAAGATCTTCCCACACTGGCTTTGATTCTCTCTTTGCTTGACACGTACGTAGGACTCCAATTGGCATAAGTCTCAGCCCGATATTTAGTTCCCATAATTGTTTTGTTGATTCCTTAATGGGTGCATTATTTGATTTAATATCAAATATCTCGCTTAAATACGACATGACTCTAGAATCCAAATCCTTTCCAACTATAATTTCGGGGATCCTAAACAATGATCTTCCTGAGTTTCTCCTATCATTGGGTTAGAGTAATCCCGACCTGTTGTCCCGCTCTGTTATTAAACCATCTTGAAGGCATAGGGTCAAACCCCTTAATAAACTTGAATTCCTCAATCGAAAATCATGGACCTGATTGAACCACTGGTTGGAACTATGTTGAAAATTATATGTATACTAATAAAAGGAGTTAATGATCATATATGTTTAGGCAATAACAACCACAAACTTTATTACCCCTTGAACGGTGCATTCATTATCAAGTATCAATTTGGTGATTACTTGCGATCAAGAAATACTTTCTTAGCTATGAATAATATCTCTCGTGACTTTGATGAATTAAAAAAATATAAAATAAAAAACTTATGTTCATGACAATTTTTTCTTTTAAATGAGGGTTGGTGAGTGGAAGTAATGTATGAATTCAAATAGAAAAGGACTGATGAGAAGAAGAAAACAATGGGTGTGTTTAATTATTGAGAAAAACAAATGTCCAAAATGCCAGGGAAGACTAAGCAGAGGAAAAAAAATGAAATGTGTGTGGGATTAATAGACTCAAGCTCATTATATGAGAGCGACTCATCCAATGGTCTCCCTTATCTTGTAGCTTTCATCGAAATTTCTTTCAGGTTTCTGATGATGGTTTTTTACGTAAAAATCTATCTGTAATTCCTCTTGGTGTAGTGTGGTTAAATAATTATATTTTTATCTAGCGAACTTTTAAATTACATGTAATCTCTTTGTTTTCCAAATAATTAATATTTAGTCAATGCTACTAGAATTATAATTTTGTTAATCATATTATCCTTAATTAAGATAAACTAGTTAAAAATAATTTCTTACTGATTTTAAAAAGGAAAATAAAATCCAACCATCCCTCCCTCTAGATTAAATCTTGTTTTTGTCATGTTACCCCTCATTCTGTCTCCCTTCCATAGGTTAAAAGAGCTAGTTAACTCTAAGGAAAGCAATTAGTTTTTGTGCAATATTTTGCTTACATCAATAAATTACAACAGGTAAAGGTAAGTTTGACCGTGATGCCTAGAACCTGCCCTAGTGCACCTTAAGCTAAATTTAGTTTGGACTCACAAATCTAGCCTTGAGGGGTAGGTTAAGGCTAACCTAACTAAGGTGGGCCTGGTTGGGTTCAAGATCAGATTAGGGCTAAGCGTTCGACTAAAGCCGACCTGCTGGTGGCCCTAATTAGGTTCAGGGTTGAGCGCTTGACTAAGTTTGGCACACGTAGATGGTCTTAATTAGGGCCAGGGATAGGTATTTGACTGTGATCAGCCCACAATGGTGGCCTTGGTTAGGGTTAAGTTGAGTGTTTGACTAGTACTGATGACCTAACCATACCACCTTGTGAATTATTTTTAAAAAATATAGCAACAATATGGAATTATGCATTATTATATCATTTTGTGGTTAGGTCAACGCCAAGATTAGGGTTAGGTGTTTAACCTAGTCCAATCCGGTCTTATACGGTTAGGTCTAGGACCAAACTAAGATATTCAAGATCAATGTTTAAAAATACCCAACGGAACCTAACTTCATTGCACCTTAAGAAGGTCTTGTTCCGTAGTAGATTTTGTTCTATGACATTAAGATTAGATTTATAGAAGATTAACCGTTCCAATTCTAGCTGTTCTAACTTCCAACTAAATCTAAGACCTTTTCAAATAATATACAAAGCGGTTCAATTTTGATTTCTACTCTTCACACTTGAACCGAATGAAAATCAAAAAAATAAACCGAAAACGAATCCAATTTAATAATCTTAACCCGGAGCTTAGACTCCAACACTACTGATTGGAAACGAAAGTTTTCTAGTGACTAAAAGCATAGGTGGAACGAAATCAATTAAATCCACCGGTTTGATGCAAACCGACTCGCTTTTACTATAGGTGGAACGAAAGGTTTAACTTGGCTGTTTTTGCAGTCAACTCTTGTTTATACATGCTCAAAGCTCAAGCACTCCATGCATCTCTTTTGAAATTAGGTCTCCAAAACTATGTCTACCGCTGCAACCTTCTTCTGCAAGTTTATTCCGAAGCTGGTGCTCTCTCTGAAGCAAACAAGCTCCTTTGCCACATGCCACAACCCAACCCTGTATCTTACAACACTCTCTTATCAGGGTACATCAAATCTCAGTTAATTGATGAAGCTCTCAAACTCTTCTCAACCACACCCCAACCTGACTGTAGATCATGGAATATCATCATCTCTGGTTGCATCCAAAACCAAAGAACTGAGGAAGCCATTACCCATTTCGTCAAAATGCATTGTAGCTCTACTAGGCCTGATGATTTCACTTTTACAATTGTAATCCCATGTTTTGATGTGGGTATTGGGCGGCAGGTTCATGCTCAGATTCTTGAGTTTGGTTGGTGTTCTGATGTTTTTGTTGGCACTAATCTTCTAAGAATGTTCACAGATGCGGGAGAATTGGAGAATGCAAAGAAAGTGTTTGATGAAATGCCTAATAGAGATTTGGTCTCATGGAATACTTTGCTTTATAGTTATTCTAAACTTGGAATGGGTGAGATTAGTTTAAAGTTGTTTCAACAACTTATTACAGATGGGGTTCAAGCTGATGAGTTTACATATTCAATAATTTTGAATGAATTTGCATGTCGCTTGCGAGTTTTTGAAGCAAGGGAGTTGCATTCATTGATTATTCAATCTGGGTTTGGTTGTGATAGCTTCACTAACAATGCATTGGTGAACTTGTACTCCAAGTGTTGATTTATTGCTTCCGCCACCCAGTTATTTGAGGAGATGCCTATGCAAGATGTGGTTTCTTGGACTGCAATGATTGTTGGGCTTTCACAAAGTGGACACCAGGAGGATGCAGTATCATTGTTTGATAAAATGCGATCAACTGATGTGAAGCCTAATTCTTTCACCTTTGGTGGCATCCTTAATGCTTGTGCAAGCACAAATGCATTTGCAAGGGGAAGAAAATTTCATGGCCTTGCTTTGATGTTAGGTTTGGATACTGATATGGTTGTTGGAAGTGCAATTGAAGATATGTACTCGAAGTGTGGTGAGATGGATGATGCATTGAGGGTCTTTCGAAGCATGCCTAAAATGGATATTGTTCTGTGGAATGGAATGATATGTGGATATGCACAGAACGGTGAAGGTAGGAAAGCTTTAGACCTATTTCATGAGTTGGTGCAGTCAAGGTCAATAGCCGTTGTGCCAAACCATATCACCTTCATTGGTGTTTTAAGTGCATGCAATCACAGTGGCTTAGTGAGTGAAGGTTGTTTATACTTCAATGACATGATTCACAGACACCTGATCAAGGCCACAGTTGAGCATTATACCTGCATGGTTGATATATTGGCACGAGCTGGAACGTTACAAGAGGCTAAATCTCTTATTATGGCTTTGCCCTTCAAGCCTAATTCTGTAATATGGGGTGCACTCAAGGAACAACTTATCGCCAAAATTTGGCAAGTAGCGAAACGATCCCCACCCTGAAACCGACATATGTGAGACATCGCCAATTTCTCGGCGATATTTCGCTATTTTTCGGTATTTATCGTTATTTATCACATTTTTTATATTTATGACTGAGCTATTTTTTAAATTTGAGCCAGATACGTGGCTCTTGTTAAACCCTGGATTGTAAAAATAAAAAAAATAAAAACAAACGGTAAACATCACTACATGATTTGACAAGTTAAATTATTTTATTATTTTTTCAAATTTCTACTGGCGTTTTGCAGCCTGGAGGTACATGAATTGACTACTGATGTTTTGTAGCATTTACATACCTGTTGCATATATATGTTTTGTATTATCGGCAATTCGAAATTTTGCCGGTTCGCCAGGTACCGAACCGACGAAATCAAACGAGATTTCGAACCTTGGTTAAGAGGCGGCCATTCCCAGTGCAAAGGCGTGCTGCTGTGGCGAAGTTAGCATCACCTCGTCATCCGACAGTCTTGAACCACAAAATAAGTCGTAGGCCCCACATGGGGTACTTCGAAATTTACTATTATTTTTTAATTTAATATTTGTAGGGGGGGGCTTTACCTCAACGTAAAATCTCTATGGGCTCCATGTGGGCCTATCCCATCGTATAATTTCAGACTCATAGTGGCGTTGTTTGAGTGTGTTTTTCATTTTTTCCCATTAGGAAACTTTTTAGCGCCATTTACTCAAGTACCTTAAAATTATTACTAACCTGTGAGTTATCGAATTTATTGATCTAAAACTATTTGTGGAAATCAAAGTTAAATACTGATGTAACCAACATAAATTTTTGAAAAAACAAAATTTCCCTTGACAGGAAAAAACCATGTGTTTGACCTAGTGTTACTCTTCCTCTACTCTTTGGAACAACTTTCTCCTCTTCTATTCTCTTACTAATGTTTTTCATTTTCTTCTCCTTCTCTATCTTCTTCCCTTCAATTATCTTCATGAAAAACCCTAATATAGTGTGGAAAATGTTTAAACTTAGAGTCATGAGACTGCCTTCCCTTAGAAATCCCAGACAAGAAAACTTTCTTAAATATCTTTGAGATTAAGATTTGAAACAAGGCCAATAAAAATGTCTACTTTTACTTTTATAAAAGGTTTGTCTAGAAGGTCAATCGATTGGATATGAATGGTGGAGTAGCCAACTACATTGAAGAAGATAAGTTCAGGAAGTCTGACTTCACCAATACTCTATCACCTCATAAAATTTAGTATAAATTTAGGTTCAGAAGACATCTAAAACCACATGTCCTACTGGGTCTAATTTGTTCAATGTTGTCTGGATCTTTATTCTTTGTATTTGAAATTGTAACCATTGTGGGGATTGTTGGAAATTTTTAAATTTTAGAATTGCGTATGTATATTATTTTAATATAAATATATTTTATTTTATTGTTTTTTCATCTTCTGATTTTTTGTGGTGGGAACTTTAGTCCCACATCCGATAGTGGAGAGCTAATTATTTGGTTTATATGTAGAAAACACCTCTATTATTTACCTTTGAGATTAATTAAGCACTCATGTAGTATGATACAAACCAATGTGCAACACAAATCTGGCTTGAACTCTAGTCCAACCAAATCATGGTAAGGGTCTCAAAACCTAACCCGAACTGCTAAAATCGGCCCAAACCGGCCCATTATGACCCAAACCAAAGCTTAATGGGTTGAGTTTGGGCTAAACAACCTCAGCCCTCATTGGCTCTTGCCAGGCTGGGCCAGGCCAGCCCGTGTGTGGCCCGATAGCTCGAACCGTTTGGCTTGAAATCAACCCGAACCAGCCCGTTAAACCCCGTTACAAACAAATAAAATAAATTTAAATGTTAAAAAATAAAAAACCCCAAGTATCCATTTGTCTTCCTTAATTGTTTTGCTATGAAATATGCAAACAACAAGCTATAAACTCCCCCACAATGGCTCTTTTAACATGATAATTGTTGGTAAAAAATCATGACGACTACGTAAAAAATGTGCATGTATGAAGTTGCATATGACCATTGCGACTAATTCAAATTTGTAGCACTTTGCAAAGCTACTAGTGAAGATCAATCTGTTAAAGTCCTACAATAGATCTTTATCATCATTAAGATCCCATACTGACTATGCTAAAACCTTAAGGCACCATTTGTTTGCAGAAGTAAGGTGAAAAAATAAACACGTGGGACTCATTTTGATGGGAGAATAAGGAAAAAAAAATGAAAAGATTTTTTGAAAAAATTTCTAATGTAAACCCCACTTTTGTTGTTTTCCTCAATTTTTTCTCAAAGTCCCACTAAATATGTGATACTTTGAAAAGAGATAGGGTGGAAAAAGTAGCATGACAAATCTAGTTTTCTACCTTATTGAACTAAATAAGCCATACTTTGGGATTTTATGAAAAAATTGACTTTTCCCATTTATTTTTCCCACCTCACTTTAAATTCAACAAACAAACGATGCCTAAGGGACCATTTGTTTGCAAGAAAAAAAGTGTGAAAGATAGAAAGGTGTGACCCACTTATAGTGGGATAGGAGAATATGTAAAAAATGAACAAGAGAGGAAAAACATGAAATGTGGGTTCCACAAACTTATTTAAGTTTTGAGCAAATTGCACTGGCACCTCAAAATGGAGGCCTTAAAGCACTGACACCCCACTTTATGTTTAAAAAGCACAGAGACCCCAAACTTGGATTTTTATTGGATATATTTGTCCAATTTATCACTGAAAACCTTTCAGACACTGTTTATTATAAGAATATTTTGAAAAATAAACAGTGATTTAACTTTTTTGAATGATAAATTTGACAAATTATATACAATAAAAATCTAATTTTGGGGTCTTAGTGCTTTTTAAACATAAAGTGAGGTGTCATTGTTTTAAGGTCAAAACTTTTTTTAAGCATGGGGCAAGAAAAGTTAAGTGACACATTACTAGACAATATCCTTAATTTAAGGTATATTGTCTATTCAATTCTCGCCTCACAAACAAAGTAAGCTTTAGGAATTTCATTGAAAATAATACATTTTTCCTACTCTTTTTCATCCACCCTATTTTATTCAAGCAAACAAATGGATTATAATGGATTTCTCTCATTGTTGGTTTCTTTTTACTTTAAATGGGGCAAAATTAAGTTAGATGAAGGCATAGGTGCAAAATTGTCAATTTGTTATTAAATTTTGCGACCATTGGCCCATCACCAGTAAAACATAACGAGTTTGTCAATTTCTATTGAAATTATAAAAAGTAAGCTAAGGTGTTGACATAGGGCATGTATCTATTGTAGTAGTGCGATAACCTAGTGATCCAATTAAACTACTAGCATGGATATATTTTTGGTGCAATGGTATAGAGGTAGGCGCAGAGCTACCCTAGAGCTAGGGGGACCCTGACGACCCCCCCTGCCCAATTTTTTGAAATTTCCCCATCCCCTTCCTAAGTTTTTGAAAACTTTCCTTTGACCCTCTTTCCATGCGTAAAATTCTAGCAATTAGGCTGTTTTTTGAAATTTCCCCCTCTAGCCCTCTTTCAGTATGTGAAATATCAAACAATGGGTAGAAAAATTATTGTGTTCTGTAAGAAATTTCAATATTTACCTCCCTCCTCCACCCCACCCCCTAATGTTAAATCTTGGCTCTGCCTTACAAGGACTTAAGTGGATATTTACAACTGAATGGTTTAACTACAATCAAGTAACTCAATCTAATCGGTACGTGGAGATATTATCCACACATCCCAATATTAAGAAAAATATTGGATTAAACCATTTATGAAGGTATTTTGTCTCTTTATATTGTGTGTCCATCGTGTATCCTATAGTTAAGATCAAACATGTACAATAACTATACCACTCCAATATTAAGCAACATTCAACTTTAACTGTCCAATTTTGGGTTTTCAACATGAAGAGCACCCTTATTATGATTACCAATCACTTGCAACTTCTTCTATTGATAAAATTTAAATCTCTATTCAAACTTCAGGTGATGAAGGCAATAACATGGGAAAAAACACCATTGAGGTGGCTATCAATGCGCTTTGATAGATTCATTAGAGGCAAGATTGGAGAATATTGCGTAACCTACCATGATGCAATGGGGACTGTCATCCTTGCAATAGTAGGTATTGCACGTTAAGATAATATATCTTAATCGAGTTTTTTGCAATTAAAAGATGTGTTACTTGTACTCAGTCCCCTGGGTTCCAACATAGCCAAGTCTGCTTGTCAATATTTGTTATCACGATGTTGCTAGGGAAATTTGTTATCTTATAGAGAGCAGCTGAGATGAAAGAAGAAATTCAAGAGGCTTCCAGTTTCTTTTTAGTGCGTCAATTTCTATATCGGTTTAGGGAAACTAGTACTTGTGTTGATCAACTCATGAGCTTCTTAAATGAATACGGGGAGATTTAGTTTAGTAGTGACTCCATACCTCCTACACTGTTTGACTTAGCTCAGTACGATATGAGGGGGAAAGTCTATTATCTTATGTCATTTTTCAAATTTTTAGTTCCTATATCAATAATATTCAATTATCTTTCTTCAAAATAAATAAAAAATTACAAGGACACACTTTGCTCAACACATTTGAATAATGAATCTAAATATAAAAGAATATCAATAATATAAATATATAATCTATATTGGATGAACACATACATCCATCCATCATTGACTGTGGGAAAAATAGTTGCACTAATATGAATACAATTTTAAACAGTAAGACCCCCCCTATAATGAAGCCCAAGCCCAAACGGCGACCATTCAACACCCACCCCTCTTCTCTCCCCCTCTAATCTCTCTCTCTCTCTCTCTCTCTCTCTCTCTCTCTCTCTCTCTCTCTCTCTCTCTCTCTCTCTCTCTCTCCGTAACAACCCCCGTATTTCTAACCCGAGATCCGTATTGCAGGTCCGAGAACTCGAAGGTGTAGTCGGGTAATTAAGTTTGTGGAGTGTTCGGATAGAAGTTCATGATCCATACCCTGAACCCATGGATCTGGATCCCCTGTCTGAAGAGCCTACCTTGCTTGATAGTTGGTCTTCTGGAAGACAAGTGTTGTTTGGAGATGTCCGGAATGAAGGTAAGATCTCCCCCATCTCTTCTTTAGGGCTAGGTTGTACTTGGGTATCAACCCCCTAGCAAAAGCACCCTTGTATGGTAAATTACATGGGGACGGTTGCTAGTGGCGGTCGATCAAACTAAGCGACCGCCTAGAGCGACCGCCCGGGTCTGTTTCGGGGTTTTGCCCTATTTTGCCCCCTGACTTCTATTAAAGGTAACCCTCGTCCAAGTAGGGCTGCAACTGGGCCGGGCTGGGCCGGGCTTTTGCAATCCCAAGCCCAGCCCTATATGGTACAATTTGAGCCCATTCCCGCCCTGGCCCTAGTTCAGGGCCAATGATTATTGTCCCTGGCCCTAAGCCCTACAGGGCCAAGCCAAGCCCATTCCCGCCCTAATTGGCCCTAATTGGGCCGGGTCGGGATGGGTTGGCCCTGATTGGCCTTGTCCCTGATTGGCCCTAATTGGCCCTGTCCCTGATTGGCCCTGATTGGCTCTGTCCCTGGCCCTGATTGGCCCAGGCCCTAATTGGCCTTGTCCCTAGCTTTAATTGGCCATATCTTTGGTCGTAAACATCAAATGTAAGACAGGTAGTAATTAAAATACATATTAAAGTAATTAAATTCTTAAATTTCAAACTCAGTTCTGGAAAATAAAATAGTAAAGATGTCATCAAATAATCCAAAACTTATATTCAATAGGTATTTAACTATTTATACCCATTTATACTTTAGAGAAATAGAGAAATCCAAATTTTGAGGGTTTTTTAATTTGCTATTCGATGAAAATTATGGTTATTATATGTAAGCTCGAAGGGAAAAAGAAAAAGATTTATCTCAATTCTCAATTAATTTCTAACTTCTAAGACAATGGTCAAACTTCATTCCAAATTTCCAATTTGTCTTTCCCCAAATTTCCTCTCTCTCTCTCTCTCTCTCTCTCTCTCTCTCTCTCTCTCTCTCTCTCTCTCTCTCTCTCTCTCTCTTTTATTCTGCTTTTTCCTTTGGTTTTTCTCCACTAGCAAAGAGTTAAAATTATTCATGAAATAGAATAAGTAGAGAGAAGAATTGTAATTAAATTTAGGCATATTTGAAAGTCAAGTCAATTATAGAGAATGTCACACAAACTCTTTTTGTAAACTTAGAAACATCAGAGATTCATAATTCAAAAGGAATATGATAAATGAAAATTTTATCTTCAAAGTCAAGAACTTAAGCCGTAGGTAGGTATGTTTTCATTAACAACTGTTCAATAAATTGATATATTTATTCAATACAAAAAAAAATTCATATTCAAAACCTTGTTAACAAGTAAATCGACGATAATTTAGTATTCAACAAAAAAAATGCATTTTTTTCATAGTTAAAGAAAATGATGTTTTAGTTACAAACATAGCTATATGTTTTTAATAATTTTTTTTTAAAATATCACAGTAGATTTGTTAGATATTCATGATGAGAACTTGGGGTATAGATTTGTTAGATATTAATTCTTTATGTAATAGTTTTTATTATTTATAATATATTATCTCGCCTTAGTCAAAAAAAAAATCAATATTTTATTGAACTAAAAATGACTTTGTTGGAAAAATAAAAATTACCTTAAAATAATATAAAAAGTGAATTTATAGTCTAATATGATCAAAGTGACTATATGTCAAAATCAAGACTCATATGAATGTTATTATGAAGATCAGGGTAAAAATCTAGTATTGTAGTACATGATCATCGTCAAATAAATATTAAGATTAGAGCCAAAATTAGGGTCAGGATCAGGGTCAAAATCAAATAGATGCTTATTACATTCGTAATAGGGTTATAATTTATTTTTATTAATTTTCTACAAAACATGATCATGTTTCTAAAATTTGACACGTGTCAGGTATCCACCCATATGTATTACAATTAATTCCTCTCCATGTGGGTGGAGGGTCCAGAGTCTTTAGACTCAAATCAGGGCCAGGATCAGGGCCTGGGTCAGGGCCAAGATCAGGGCCAAAATCAGGGCCAAGATCAGGGCCAAAATCGGAAGGGTCGGGCAAGTCGGGGCAAAAATCAGGGCCTGGGTCAGGGCCAAAAATCAGGGACGGGCTGGGATGGGCTGGGCGGACCAGAGAGTAATCCCAGGCCCGCCCTTGGCCCTAGTTCAGGGCCAGAATATTTTGGCCCTAACCCGCCCTTAGGGTCAAAATCTTAAGCCCAAGCCCTATTCGGGCTCAGGGAGGGCTTAGGGCGGGTCAGGGCTGCCAGGGCCAAACTTGCACCCCTACGTCCAAGTTTGGCTATAGGAGTGTTAGATTCGAGATTTAGGTCATGATCACTCGAAATCCGGATTGAAAACGGATGATCAGAAGCCTGAGTTTCGGATTGAAACTCTCTGTTTTTGGGGCAGTCACTAGTGGCGGTCGCTCAACCTAAGCCACCAGCCCGAGCGACCGGCTGGTAAACAGTGACCAATTGACTTTTGGTTTTGATCCACCTTGATTCAATTAACTTATATATTATTGTAACCCTGTGTTTAGGTATACTCCGTCTGAAAAGAAAGTCTTGTAATAGTTAACGGATCTCTTTTTACGGACAGTTTACTTATATGCAGGTAAGGACATTCAATCCTATCTTTTGAATAGACTTGAACATGCTAGCTAGTCCAGTGTCTGTTAGAATATATGCTGCTGTAGTCATGTCTTATGTATTAATCTTGTTATATTACTGCTGTGTGTCTTGTTTACATATATACTTTGTTGATTATGAATGTTATGTACTAATGATGGTTAGTATATGGTTCTAATGGATGAGGTATTCCTTTGGGATATCTTAGCTTGGGATATTAGAAGGTTGTGGAATGGGACACATGTCTGCTGATGTCTCCAGCACTGTCATGATTGTTTGATGACATTATTAGGTAGAGTCTAGAATTGCATGGCTAGGTACCCCACATGCTACTACCCTTTCGGTAGGGGGATTGAAACCGAGTGACCCGTGATGACAATGATGTGACGTTGGTCCACTGTTAATCATATAAATGGTAGGGTTGCATATGTTAGGGTTGGGTTCATGGACGTCCAAGGAACGGACCGGGTGTCGTGAGGAGTCATGAGAGCATCCGCCCCAATAATATGTGGATGACCATAGGAGTGGAGTCCAACAGCAGTAGCCAGTCCGTGAGGATTCTCATTCCTAGGTTGCGAAGGATACTGAACCGAGTTGGTTGGTGCCATAGGGAATGTATCTGGACTTCATGTAGACATGTTACCAATATGACCTTGCATTGGATTAGAAACCCCGACATGCGCCAGTACTCATTACCAATGGTCGTGGTGAGAGAGTGTTGACTTAACCCCAGCCATGGTTTGATAGCCAGGTGTGGACTTTCCCTTTTTGCCCAGGATCCCTACAGAGGTAATCAGTCCTTGCCGGATCAGAGTGACTAGACTTACCCAGAGGAGAGCTGGTGTATAACTTAAAGCATGTTAGCTGTTAGAGACCTGCATAGTTAGAAATCATAGTATCATTCATACCTTGCACTCATTCATGTCATTTATGCATTTATGCTTTGTTGGATATTTGATGGGAATTGTAATTGTTCTTACTGAGTTCTCTAGAACTCACTCCTTTATTTTGTATATGTTTATTAGCCTGCACAAAAGAAGGAATTGTACAGGAAGATGGATTGGTTTCCTATGAAGGAACTATCCCGTATGAAGAGGATGTGGCACCGGCAGTGGAAAATGGAGATAGCCTGTGCAGGAGCTCCTGCGGGTGCATGGAGTGCGCTTATCGCACCTATTGATGGTCAGAGACGAAAAGTGGTTAAACAATTCAATCAGAGAATGGAGAAGAACTGGAGGACTCCTCATCTTGATAAACTTGAGTCTAAATTTATAGCCTTAGAAAAGGAAACTAGAAAGAAACTTATATAATTCTTTTGATTGCTTCCGCTGAACTCGTATTCATTTTATTCATTATTCTCTCATTTATTATTGTTATTGGAGTATTTGGACTCCTGTAATTCTTTAATCCATTTATTGAACATTTATTGCTCTTGATTATCTTTATTTGTATTTAATATTGTTGATAGACTAAAACCGTGGATCCTGTGACGGATCACTCCCACAGGTTGTCCGGCGGATAACCGAGACCAGTGGGTGGGGTGTGACACTCTCTCTCTCTCTCTCTCTCTACTTCTAATCTTCATTCTATATATATAATCCCATGATGGAAGGAGGTTATTATTTTGGAAGATAATTTTTGCTTATGCACACTTGTGTTGAAGAGTTGAGTGAATTCTCTAGGGTTGAGAAAATCTCCACCTTGGGTCGAGCGAATCCCTAAGTTTTTCCATTTTCTTGTATCATCATTTAAGATTAATGGTGAAGATCATCATTTGTATTGTCTTTCAATGGTGGACCCCTTGGCTACATCAATTAGCATCAGAGCAAGGTTTAATTTGGAAGCATTATGCTAAGAAGGGAGAATGTTTGTATGTCAACAATGCAAAAAATTGCATTATAAGATGAGATGAATCAACTAAAGGAAGCAAATCAAAATCTCCAACAAATGATGCAACAAATGGTTTCTAACACTCATCAAACAAATTCTACAATAGATGTGAACCAAACTTTTCACATCCCAGATAAACGCCGAAGTGAGGATCATGATGGATCTTCAAGTTCTACATCCATTCAACCCCAACAAGCACATCCACAGATACTTAGGGGTCATGCTTTGATTTAGTAGCAACAATTTCAATATAGTCGAGAAAAGAGCAGACTCCGCCCAATTAACAATTGGGGGGATATGAAAGAAAATTAGACGAAAAATATCTCTTTCTTAATTTCTCTCAAATTTATATGAAAATTTTCACTATCTTCAACAAGGAAATGATTGAAGTGTGAATGATTACAATGAAGAATTTTTCAAATATTTATATAGTCTTAAATTATAAGAAATTGATGACTAATTAGTGGGTAAATATGTTAGTGGTCTAAAACTTTCTATTCAATATGAGATTTTTTTATATCATTTGAACACAATTGATGAAACTCACCAAAAAAAACCCTCAAAACCAAAGAAAAATTGAAAATGAATTCTTTTATGCAGATTGAGAAGGCTCCCAGTATTACTCTGAGAGTTAAAATTATTGCAAAGGACTAATCAAAGCTTAGACTGACGAAAAGCTAAAACCTATAGCCAAAGACCAAAACAAAGGTAAGAAAAATTCTAATACATATTATCGATGGGGGGATGTCGGTCATTTTTCATTTTCTTATCCTACTAAAAAGAAAGAAAAGTGAAACAATTAATTGAAGATGATAATGAAATTGCCTATGAAAATTACCAAGAAGATATCATCCTTCAAGTGTATTGTGATCCCAATAGTGAGGCTAAAAACCTTGTTATTAGGCATGTTTTGACCACACCTAAGAGTTTAGAAGATGACCTATGGCTCAGAAACAATAATTTTTTTTATATTTATTGCATTGTTTTTTAAAGAAAAAAAAAGTCTAGTATTAATTAATTTTGAAAGTTGTGAAAATGTGGTTTCTAAAGAAATTGTTGAAAGTTTGAATTTGACTTATGATAAAATTTCAGCCCTTATCACATCTCTTGGTTTAAAAGGGGAGGAGGTGAAGTCTTCATTAGAAAAATGTGTTTGATTAAATTATCTATTGGTACTTATTTTGATGAAATATGGTGTGATGTATTGCCTATGGATGCTTGTCATATTTTACTTGATAGACATTAACAATTTGATAGAAAAATTTAAATAATCTTTGAAACTTTTTGAACATGCTTGCAAAGAAAATAATTCTATGGCATATGCACTTATTGGATAATAAGTATGTGAAATAGAGTAGAAAATAAACATTTCTAAGTATATAGAAGGGCTCTAGACAAGTTGCCATCAATGCGCAACATCAAACAACAAATTAATATGGTGTCAGATGCCACCTTAACAAATTTACTACATTAAATAATAAATCTAATCGAGCACTCTAAGTTACAAGGCAAGTCGGAGAGTTATTAAAAAAAGTGGTTTATTCAAGAGAGTTTAAGCCCATGTGTCATTCACAGTCTACTTACTCTAAATAAAGATAAAATTTTGGAGGATGTTTGTTGATATTAGAACAATAAATAAAATTATGAAAAAAATATTATTGTAAAATTATATGGTTTAAATATAAGTTTGTCATTCCCCTATTAGATGATATGCTTGATACGTTGCATGATACAAAAATATTTTCTAAATTTGATCTTAAAAGTGGTAATTCACATCCAATTGAGTGATGAATGAAAAACTGCTTTCAAGATATGGGAGAAAATTTATGAATGACTTGTGATGCCATTGGCTTAGGGCCTGTTTGGTTACTTGAGTCTGTAGATTTCAAAAATTTAGAGATTTCAAATCTACAAACTTCAAATCTCTAGAGTCATGGTTCATAAAATTAACTGTTTGGTTAGTTTGAATTTTTGGAATGAAATTTCTAGATTTATCCCAAAAAAATATTTATTGAATTATGGTTCAAATCTTTAACGTTTTGATAGTATGGGTGAAATCTCTGGATTTCACCTCATACCCATAAATCTACAGATTCACGTTTTCAGTGTAAAAATGTGAATCTCTAGATTTCATGAATCTAGAGATTCGCACAACCAAACAAGTAAAAATCTCCCATTTCTGAAAAATTTGAGTACTATTATTGCTTTGGTAACCGATTGCCTAAAATATAAATATTTTATGTGGACTTAAGATGCTAATAAAAGTTTTAAGCTAATTAAACAAATTTAACCGAGGGCTCCAATTCTTGCTTTGGGTAACTTTGATGAAGTATTTGAGGTGGAATATGATGCTTCACATAAAGGCATTAGAACTGTTTTAAGTTAGAAGGATCGCCCCATTGCTTATTTTAGTGAAAAATTTAATGATGCCAAAAGACGCTACTGTACTTATGACTTTAAATATTATGCCATTGTACAAGCTTTGCGATATTTGAATCAATTTTTTTTTTTTGGGGGGGGGGGAGAAAGTTAGCTTTTACTATTGCCTATTGGGTGGTAACTAAATTACTAATATACGCCGCCGAGTGGGTGCAAACCCAAGATCTCCCCGTGGGAGGGTGGGTTTTTAACCGCTTGACTAACCCATCATTATTTGATTCACAAAGAATTTTGTCTTGTATACCAACCATGAGACTCTAAAATTCTTGAATTCTCAAAAGAAATTGAATTCGAGACATTCAAAATGGGTTTCACACATTCTCAAATTTAATTTTGTAATTCATCATAAATCTAGTACAAAGAATAATGTTGTTGAAGCTCTTAGTTGTAAACATTGTCTTCTCATTACATTGTCTTGTGAAATCATTAGATTTGATATTTTATCAAAAAACTATAAAAATTATCCATATTTTGCAAAAAATTGGGAAGAATGTAAAAATAATAAAAGTGATAATTTCAACATTTTTTTCCGGATATTTGTTTAAAATAAATCAACTTTGTCTACCAAATGGATTTTTAAGACTATATGTCATCTCTAAACTGCATGGTAGTGGTTTAGGAGGCCATTTTGGAAGAGACAAAACTTTTAATATTGGTTGAAGACCGTTGCCCAAGTTAAAGCATGATGTTAAAAGATATATTAAGCAACATTTAGTTTGCCAAAGGGCTAAAGGAAAGGTTCAAAGTCATGGACTCTATCAACCATTACCTGTAACAAATCACCTTGGAAAGACTTGAGCATGGACTTTATTGTAGGACTCCCAAGAACTCAAAGAGGTTTTGATTTTATTTTTGTTGTGGTAGATAGGTTTTAAAAAATGTTTCATTTCATTCCTTGCAATAATACCACCGATGTTTCAAATGTCGTGAGACTATTTTTCAAAGAAATAATGAAGCTATATAGTATTCCTAGGACAATTACCTCGGATTGTGACACTCGGTTTGTGAGCCATTTTTGGATTATCTTGTGGAGACTTATGGGCACTAAACTACAATTTTCAAGTGCTTATCATCTACAAACCGATTTGAGGTTGTGAATAGCTCACTTGGTGATTTGCTTCGTTGTTTTATAGGTGACCATACTCATCGATGGAAATTGATTCTACCACAAACGAAGTTTGTCTAGGATAGTTTGAAGTGTTGATCCACTAAAAAATGTTTCTTCGAGATAGTGTATGGATGAAGCCCAAGTCACATTTTATGCCGTGTTCAAATTCCGAATCCTAATAAGAGAAATTCAGAAACAGAAGAACTTGCAAATCAAATTCATGAAATCCAAGAGCAAATTCAAGCCAACTCCAAAGAGCCAATAATCAATATAAAGAAGATGCCGATATTCACCGACGTTATGTGGAGTTTGAAGAGGATGACTTGGTGATGGTATATTTGTAAAAAGAGAGATTTTCAAGTGGTACATACAACAAACTCAAGCAAAAAAATATTGGTCCTTGTCGAATCCTTAAGAAAATAGGACCTAATGCTTACCATATTGAGCTATCCAAAGGCATGAATATTACTCATATTTTTAACATCTCGGATCTCTACTCATATTATGGTTATCCAAACTCGAGGACGAGTTCTTCTTAAGTGGGGGAGGATGATGAAGCCCAAGCCCAAATGCTCAAGCAATTAATGCTCTTGATCGTTCAACCCCCATTCCTCTTCCCTCCCTCTCTAACATCTCTCTCTCTCTCTCTCTCTCTCTCTCTCCCCCCCCCCCCCCCTTTGTCTCTCTCTTTTACTGTTTCTCTTGCTCTTTACTTGTAATCTCCATTATATATATATAAGGTCATTATTTTGGAAGATAGTTTTTGCTTGTGCACACTTGTGTTGAAGAGTTGAGTTAATTCTCTAGGATTGAATCAATCCCCACATTGGGTCGAGTGAGTCCCCAAGTTTTACCATTTCCTTGTATCATCATTCAAGATTAATAGTGGAGATCATCATTTGTGTTGTCTTTCAATATTTGACCCTTTGGCTGCATAATCCCATCTCCCAAAAAATCATATTTAGGGATGATATTTGTTCTACATAATATGTTTTTTCCCGTTATTAACTTTAATACAAATCGATTTTTATCAAAACAAAGAAGAAGAAAAAACACATCTCGTGTTCTTTTAGTCAAAAAATATCACAAAAATATAAGACCACCAATGAAAAGAAGACGAATCGAAGACAAATTCTCTCTCAAAGGCAAGATGTGAACTGTTAGTGAAATTCGCCAGTTCGGCCCCTGGTGAACCCGGCAAACTAGCGAATTTCGCCGATATTTCGGGCAATATTTCCCCTATAATATTGCCCAGTTAGCCCTTTTGTCCTTTGTTTTATTACTTTTAGTTTTTCAAACATGGGTTTTCAACTTGAATGATAGATTGGTACATTAACTGTGTCCTCAAGTGTATTTTAAAAGATTTGATTAGACAATTCACTACTTATGTTCATGTGATGTATATTAATATATAACATCACATGAACATTGGGGACCAGGATATTACCTCCATTACCAAGTCCATCAAATCAAAATGCATTTTTATCAAAAAATTTAATGAAATTTTGAACCCTGAGAAGGTGAAAAGAGGTTCGTTTTCAAATAATATTAATAATTAAAATTGAAACTGACACTGACATGACATATGAAGTAATTTTAAAAATTACACTATTTTGGGGAGAATATGCAATGTATTGGCGATATATTGCTTTTCTCGATGATATTTTGCGAAATATTATTGAGATTTTGGTGATTTTTATCCCGTTTCGGTTTTGTTGGGGGAAAGAGTTTCGCTAATCATTGAACCGACCGAAATTAAGCGCATTTTGGCCAAAATTTCGCTACATGTTTTCTCTATTCAAAGGTATATTCATCTAAAATTAAATTCTATGAATGGTCTCTAAATTCATTTTAACGATGGTGACCCAAATGTAATTTTGGGCACATTAAGGAGAGAGCACGAGTTTAGACCAAAATAAGTGACTCAAACATTATTATTATTATTATTTGTGGTTGTAATAACCCATGTAAATAGGGGTGTAAACGGATCAGATTTGAATCGAATAGTAGCAATACCATATATGTATCCTATTGTATTTGATGGATTCAGATTATATACTATCGGTTTTCAAATGGATTCAGTCGAATTCGAATGATACTTAGAGATTTATATTTTTAGATTAGATTCTTCTAAATGGGTTTGAATATTGGTTGAATACAAGTTTTCAACTACCTATTGATATTTGTACCATTTTAGTTGTGAGGGTTAGGCTTGAAATTTAAGAATTTAGAAACTTTGATATTTAGTTTAGTAAAAATCTAGAAAATATTCACATATCTCATGCAAAGAGTTTATAAAAATTAAAAAATAAATTTAAATAGTAACTTAATTAGATAATTTTAGTGGATGGATTTTAATCAGTTGGAAAGAGTATTACCATATCCACATTCTATCAATAATTGGACAGATTTATTTTTAAATCATGAGTTTGTTTGTTTTTTTGGGTACAAAGGGGTTTTATTAAGCTGGTGGATGGGGATATTAATATGCCTCAGCAAGAGTCGAACCTACGACCTCTTTACTAAGAGGTGTTGGTTTCACCATTAGAACAGCTCTGCGTTGGTGAAGCATGAGAGTTTTCATAAATGGTGGATGAGAGTATTACATATGCCGTCTGCAAAGGTTGAACATATGAGTCTTCACTAAGAAGTATAATTCGACGGATTTGAATACTCTAAACAGATATGGATGTGAATTTGAAAATGAATTTCGATTATCCATTTACACCTCTCCACGTAAACTTTTGTTGGGGTAATTGTATTACAAATTCTAGAAAACACAAAAAATGAAATTGCAATATGATTGAAAGATGAAGTCCTTAGCCAATCCAGAGAGCTTGATGTTGCAATCGAACGAATCACCTTTCAATGAGGTTGAGTCACACCTTGAGTGTTGTCTTTAAGGTAATTGATGCACCCTACTACCAAGGGTTCTTCACACTACCTCCTCCAAGATAAAGCAACCTCCAACTAGAAGATGAAGTAGTTCGTCTAGTCCCTTCAAGGAGCCAAAAGCTAGAGCACAACACTTAGACCAACTCAAAGAAAGAAATTAACTTTGTAACATAGATTATGCAAGTGTGAGGAGTGTCTCTATTGCACACCACATGCAAGGAAGGGTTGGGTTTATATAGGCCGAAACCTCACCTTACACTCATGGTAATTGCCTTAACCCCACTCATGGTAATGTCCACCACTCATGGTAATGGCCATGAATGGTCATGAAGTTGAAATGAGAATTGAAGGTCAAGAGTTAAAATTTAAGTAAATTCCACGCTTAAAGTAAGTCCACCACATCACAATGATCAAGACCTTTAAGACCCATGATCAATGTCATGAAGAGCCTCATAACCAAGGTCATGAAGGGCATCATTTACTGATGGTGCCTCAATACCACCCCTTACCTCATGGGTCCCACACACTAACAATACAATTAAATAAAAGAAATACAAAAACTAATTTTGAAACTTAATATAGATTTTATATAAAAAAACTAACAATTTTCATGGTGATACAAACATAACAGAAAACAGATCCTTGGGTGGGTTTTGAAATTAACTGTCACCTAGTAAATAAAAATCATGGTTACTAAATCTTGTCTTTTAAGTTTGTTTTCTTGAAACCGCACGTGGTTAAAAATCGTGAATTCGTTAATAATTGAACTACGAGGTACTTGAAGTCGTGATTTTTAAATTATTGCCAGATTCTTAGTTAATATGAATTAGGATTCCGAGTCTACTGGGTTCCTGATGTCTTGATTCTCAAATCATTTATATATTCATATAAAAGGTCAGCTGTGGTTGCTAACATGCTGTAATCGATAGATCTTAGAGCTGAGATGAACAGAACTTCGTTTCTCTTCTTGGTTTCCTTCAGTTTCTCCTTTAAAAGATCTCACGTTCAGTCCACAACCCATTCCCACTTTCCCTCTCAAAATCTCAGTGTGATCAGAATAGTATTTCGAGAGATGCAGAGAACAACAATGGAAGGCCAGTACAATCTAGGGACGTCCACTGGTTTCAAATTTGTACCCACGGATCAAGAACTTATAAACTACCTCCTGAAGAAAAAGAATGATCCTAATTTCTCAATCTTCGGCATCAATGAAGCTTCCGTGTATGAATCACACCCAGAAGATCTAATAAGTGAGTAACCAGTTTCTTGTTTCTTTCTTCATGCATGTTCTATCTTTTTTTCTCTTCTTTGGAAATTCTTAGAATTATACTACAGTAGTTGCCCCATTGGTGTCCTTGTACCTAAAAACTGTCAACCTACCATGCATTCAAGAAACCAAAGAAAAAACCAAATATAGCAGTTCGTTTCTTGATTGCGTTGATTTTGAATTTTCCATTTTCTATTTGTTCTATAAACTGTCTGCACCTGAATTTCTTACTAAACTCTATTGGTTTGCTTACATTATCTAAATTTGATTTGTGCAGGAAAGTGCGAAGAACACAGAAATAATTGTTACAAAAGACACACAAATAAATGTGAATACTTCTTCTCCCCAAGGATGAGAAAATACCCGAATGGCAGCAGACCCGATCGAAGTGCAGGAGGTGGAGTTTGGAGGGTGACTGGCAAACAAGAAATCAGAGTCGGTAGTGAGCCGGGTGTTGTTATTGGATATAAGGGATCTCTTGTTTTCTATAACGGGAAGCCAGATTCTTCAAACAAAACAAACTGGTTCATGAAAGAATATATAACCAAAGGAGATCCAAAGATATCCAACAAACAAAATATACCCATGCAGGTGCATTACTAATTTTCATTAATTCATAGTTTTTAATTTTTATCTGTTTTCGTCAACAATTTTCTAAATTTATCTTGTCTTGTTTTCTTTCTGATCATTATTTATCTGATTTTTTTTAAATTTTTTATTTCACTCTTGTTTCAGTTGGATGAGTGGGTTCTTTGTAAAATTTATGAGCGTAGACGCAAAAAGCAGGAAGAAGATGAAGAAGAGGAGGGGATAAGCATTGAACCATTTAGAAGGGAAGTGCTGGGACCGCGAGGAGAGGAAGCTGGTATAGTCAGTAAAGAAGGTGATCGTTCTGATTTGGATTGGTTAGAGAAATTTTTACTTTCAGATTCTCAAGATGAACTAGAAGAAGATCTCATATTCACCGGAGGAAGTGATGAGTTTCAAGAAAAGTACAAGAAGTATTATTCAGAATTGGAAGCATGTTTAATTTCAGACTCACAAAGGAACTATGGTTTTACCTTTCAAGAAGAGAAAGCGCAAGAGGGAAAAAAGGAAGAAGAAGTGATAGTAAACAAAGAAGATGACAATGCTGAGAGTGACATACAACAATGCATTTCAAATGTTTCTCTGAAGACAAAATGCAAGAGGAAATACAATCAGATGTAGATTTATATGGGAATCTTACCAAGAAGGGGAAGGGAGAGACTAACAAAGACTAAAAGAAGAAATGCGAAGGAGGCACAATAATCAGCTAGATACTGTCAATTAGATATTGGGTGTAGGGTTCCGACTTTAAGCAATTCAAATCTACAACTACATTATATTTAATCCTGTTCCTTCTATAGAATAGAAGTCTCCAGGACTTGCTACAAAGGTGAGTCAATTTAGAAATGGAACCTCACATATTAGTGTCTTACAATTCTTTTAAATTTTCATTACTTTTTACAGAGAGATAAATTGCAGAGTCATTCCTATTTTGTTTCTCTTATTTTGAGTATTTGAACTCTTTATATACTGTATGGAATGCAATTAGAATATTAGATTTTGATTTTGAAATCTTCAGTAGTTCAGAAGCCAGACGGTATTCTCTTTAGGGATGACAATGATCATCCCATTTCTTATCTGTGGTCAGTATATATCTTCTAGCAAAAGAGATCTAGAACTTGCTTCTCCAGTCTATGATTAGCATTTGCTTCTTTTACTGCTATTCCGGCGTGACTGTCATATACTAATTCATACCTAACCTTCACCAGTTATCTGTAAAGCACAGTCGTTGAGTAATTCACAGTAAGATCTGCAGGCATCCTTTGTTGGATGGGCACTTTGATTGCCCAGGCAGTTGGTATCCTGCTCCCATCGGACTCTCCTACACTACTTCCTCTCCTCCGTCTTCTGAGGCTAAATCTTGCAGAACCTTGAAAAAAATGAAAACTCATGCCTGTCCTGCATTACCCCCAGGCTCCAGCAACAAAGCAGATGTCTAGGAGGAATTTTGAGGAACCCAATAACTTTGGAACCAGAATGGGTGAATCTCATGTATTTTTATGGGTAGCTAGGCATCGAACAGCTTGCATCAGAAGCCAACCCATACGTGATTTTATCACGCTAACCCTGATCACATAATATTTATAAATTCATGGGACAATGTTAACGGAACATTAATTCTTTGCAAAATAAACCAACTCTTAGACATCTATATTGCTCCTCAAAAGCACCCCATTGAGAATGAAACAACTATATAACCTTGACTGGATATTTTATCTCCCCCTGAACATGGTTGTCTTAACAGCTTGAACTACATTTACAACCTGGAGAAGAAAAAAAAAACAAATAAGGATGAAATTACTATGAAACTATACTATCAAACAGAGGAGATACTGATTATCTTAATGACCAACTTAACCCATTTAGTAGCATCCTTCACAAGAAGTCCCAAATAAAAGTTAAATGTGAAGCAGGTCTACTGTTCTAGAGTGAGTACAGCGCAGAGCTTAGAGATCCCAAACTGAATTAGCAAACTGAATTGGCTTGGAATCTGGCCAATCCAAATTGATCCAGGTCTCTTTTTTATTGAAGGTTTGGTTTTTTTTCACTGGGCATGGGGACTACCATTTGATTTGAATTCAAATTTTATTTTTTGAAAAGAGTCAAGCTAGCATCAATAATTTGTAAAAGTATAATGCTTTATTAGTATTTGCCACTTGACAGTATATGGATTAGGCCATGTGATACAGGACACTGTATACATTCCAATGATCAAACTTTTTGTCCAAAATAAGTGGAAAGTGGTCTCTCTCTTAGATGCTCTTATATGTGCTCTTAGTGGTCACTATGCTGGAGCAATTACTCCACCATCAATCAACATGCACTTGCCAAAAGAGTCCAGACCTTCTACTCCATGATCATGCTCCCTTCACACTCCTCCAACACTTTGTTTAGGAGTCCGAATCTTCTTTCCTAATGTGTGGAGGTCTATGCTCTCCTCACCTCACACTTCTTCACCACATATTAGGAAAAGATAGAAGGGGGACCTAGGGCCCACTGAGGATCTCACCTCTGATTTATATTGTCAACAATCAGAGGTGGATTTCATCGTTAATGTGAGGTGAGTAGTGTGAGAGGGATAGAAATCTCTGCCAATCAGGCCAAGACTCCTCATTTAGGAGAAGGGGGCTTTAAAGAGGCCACGAGTTGGGCCTTCAACTTGTATCGGGCTGGGCCGGCTCCATAACCTCCACCATCACATTGACACTGTAGCAAACGCATATACCTTCCCTTGTCTAGGACCCTTGCCTGATAAATAATGCTACACCGGTTCCAGTTTCAGAAGAAATGAGAAAATGAGAGCTGTAAGAGAGAGCAGAGTGAAAGAGACGTAATAGAAGCTCGAGATGAGTTTGCTAGATTGATGTTAAATGAAACACGAAGAGAAGAGAAGAGAAGAGAAGAGAAGAGAAGACAAAGAAACAATGGCGGGTCATCGGATCTCGGTGGCATTCAATTCAAAGACAATGCAGCTGATCTTCTTATTACTTCCTATTATGGTGGGTTCTTTCTACACGGGAACCCTCTTCAATAGCAACACCGCTGCCTATGTCCGCGAAGAAGCCTCTTCCTCTTTACACACCTCGTCTGGTACTCTCTCTATTGGAAACTCTTCCTTACTTATTTGTTACATTCAATGCTGCTTCTTGATTTGATCAATTGGGAAACTGGGAAAGAAATTTAATGTCGAACAATTCAGAGGAGATAAATTTATTTGTTATTTTTAAGGTAGACTTCAAACAGATGGGTACTAGAAAATTTACACATATTGTGCAATGTGACATTCTGGTGTAGTCTTTGCAAGCTTGGTATTTGATCTAGGTCCGCTGCAGGGCAGAGAATTATGGACCTCTTGACTTAGTTTTAGTAATAATTTACCAAAAACAGAAGGCTCAGTTTTAGTAGTAGGACTAGTGCTTATTAAGCCAATTGATGTGGGTAATAAACTTTTTGTTGGAAATCAACGGATGACCTGTTTTGTAGAATGCAAAATTTGGGTGCAATCTATCATCTCATTACAATCATATCATTAAAATGGCAAAGATAGATCACAAGCAATTTGAACTCAGTTCAAGATCCATGCCAAGGAGCAAAAAAAATTGATGCGTCTCAGTTATAATTTTGGTTCCGACTAAGCTCCCTTGGTCTCCAAGATGATGAGTCTTGCAAGAAAGGTTAGACGCGGGCCGGCTCATATGCCGGGCAGCCGCCTCGATGGCTGAGTCCAGACAGTGAACAGATTAAAATCCCATGCAAGAGCTACACAGGGTTATGTTCAGAATGTATTACATGCTTACCAGGGAGGTGAGTCCTTGTTTAAATAGTGTACGTGTTACCTTTTCTGGATTAGGTAGGGTTCCCCGACGAGGGCTGTTATTTCTCCTTGGATTTGCTCCCTTGTCATCCGTCCCGCTCAATCATCCTTGTATTTGACCTTCTGTCTAGGACGTTGTTGCCATATAGGTGCAGCATAGTGGTCGCTCTTTCTTAAGTGGTTGGGGAAAGTCCCAACTAAGTATTGCATTTAGCCCCACTCGGGTCCAGAGTTGATCGGGTACAATGAATAACGATCGGGTGCCAAAACCTCCCGTATCACTAGCCCCCTATCCCGTGCGATGAATTTTTCATGCGGGATAGTATTTGGGATCTTCATGAAGTTCATTAATTATTCCCGCTTGAGGTGTTTAGCTGCCACGTCAAATGAATGATTAAATGGTCAATATGGTAGCCTCGGGAAGGTCAAGCGTCTCTTCTTGCGAACTGTTGATCTTGTTACGTAGCAACCGTTCGATCAAAATCAACAACGCCTCTTCTGGTAGTATAAATACCCCCTTTCTATCTTTGTTTTGATCTATTATTTTCATCGCTCTTGACCAAGATTTGCTCCCGACTAGTTTGTTGACTTCGAACTAATCAATAAGTTTTCTTTCCTGACCATGATGCCAAGGGGAGGTCAAAGGTTTCAACCCAATGTTCCCGTCCCGATACATCGTGAGAAAGAACGTTGTTGCGATGAGGGTTATGCAAGTGAGGGTGATAGTGATCAGATGAGGATTGTTAACCTTACCGGGAATCATCTGAAGGATTTACACGAACAGTCCTCGGATGAATCGTCCGGTAGTTCCAAAAGTGACGCTACTCCCAACGATGACCCAAGGGTCTATTAGGAGATTGTCGATTTAGCCAAGCAGCTCAGCGCCAGTTCCTCTACTGCCTCGATTGCCCAAAGTCTTGACCCAGAGATCCCGGCTGAGGAAGATTTGAACAAAGGGATCTCGGATGGTGAAGTTTTTTTGGAAGGTGCTTCTAATTCAGAGGATGAGTTGGCTACCCTTTCTGTTTCCTCCAGTACCCTTCGTCCCGAGTCAGTGGCCACATCTTCTCATGTCTCGTCCACTTCTGGGGTTATTCCTTCCCGATCATCGAGAGCCTCTCTTCGACCTCCCTTTCAACGCCCAAGTGGGTTCCAGGGGGCTATTCCTCGTAAACCAGATAGGAAGAAGTTAGACGCTCGGGCCCTGGCGTTAGTTCAATCACAGCCCTGAACCCTGTGGCATGTTGATTTTGTTCAGAGTACATTGGGGCCCAAATTTTACCCTTGTTCACTTTCTTCTTCTGATCTTGATTGGTTTCTTTCTTGTCTCAACATTCCCGATGGATTGTAGTTATTCTCCTGAGAGATTCTGAAAGGGTGGTTAGTCCCCCAAGTGGGTTTTATCCTTTGTATTATGATGCTTTCATCGGGGGGCTTCGTCTCCCTTGCACGATCTCTTCATTGATATACTGAACCACTATGCCATCAGCCCGGTCAACTTGAGCCCGAACAGTTGGCGCAATATTATAGGTTTTGTTGGTTTCTATCATAACTTCAATGTCGTCCCAACCTTCTGATTATTCCATTATTACTATTCTTTGCACCCTCATATCCAGCGGGGCTGGTTTTACTTGGCGAAGAGGGCGTCAACTTCCCTTTATTTTCAAGGAAATTTCATTGAAAATGACACTCTCCTGTCCACGACCAAAAAAGTAAAGGGAATTCTTCTTATTCTTTAGTCCTCCTTCCCCCGAGCCTTTCCTTATGGATTTCCAGGAGAGGTCGAGGAAGGAAATTGATCTTCAGAATACCCCATTTGGTTTGGATCCCAAGGAGGAAGATATAGTCGGGAAGATCAACTAGGTAAAAGGGGATGAGTATGCAGTCCATGGTTATTCCATGGAATATGAGTCCATCCTCCAATTGTGGGGTTTTTCTCTGGGTGAGCTTTTGTTTCAATTGATTTGACCGTGTATTCTGTGTTCTGACCTGATTAATTTTCTCTGTCGTGTAGTGTCCGCAGATGTCCCGACTAGCGACCTCCTGGCCCTGGCGACCGGGTCCTTGTCTCTTGCTCGGAGGAGAAAGCCTCCTTCCAAGACAAAGCCTTCTACTTCAGATGCCACGGTGACCAAGCCTTTTGCAGTTGTGGATCAGCCTCCTACTGCTGTGGTTAGGACTGTGAGAAGTCCCAAGAGAAAGACTCCTCTTGTTCCCAAAGGAGGAAGGGAGTCAATTGCGGACCCTCGGGCGCCCCTGGCTAAAGAGGTTGGGATTTATGAGCCCGAATCTCGCGTTGGGCCTTCTTCTATCTTCGAGTTGACCAAACATGATTCAGTTTTTGGTGACCCGAGCATAGCTCAACAGTGGGTCAAGGGAGCCATGCTTCAGACCGATCGGGATTATTTGAGGGATGTCTCGAATAACCAGTTCTTTTCGGATGGGTACAGGTGATCTTTCTTCTCTTCTGACTTCTTTTTATTTTGATGACTTTGACTGATACTTTTTTCTTCAGGAACCTGGCCGGGGCTACTCACTATCCTGCCGAGGCATTGAGATGGGCTTGACAATAGTTGGAGGAGCTGAAGCTTTCTAAGCAGCTTCATTAGAAAGCTAACTATAGCTCCGCCTAGGCTAGGAAGGAGCTTGAGGCCGCTCAGGAGCAGATTGCTCTTTTGAAAAAAGAGAACTCCAATCTTTTCAAGAGCAAAGGGAAATACAAAGGGAAGGCGGGGTCTCTTGAGAAGAAGCTCGGGAAGGCCACTGAGAAGAAGCCTCTTCCTCTTTACACACCTCGTCTGGTACTCTCTCTATTGGAAACTCTTCCTTACTTATTTGTTACATTCAATGCTGCTTCTTGATTTGATCAATTGGGAAACTGGGAAAGAAATTTAATGTCGAACAGTTCAGAGGAGATAAATTTATTTGTTATTTTTAAGGTAGACTTCAAACAGATGGGTACTAGAAAATTTACACATATTGTGTAATGTGACATTCTAGTGTAGTCTTTGCAGGCTTAGTATTTGATCTAGGTCCACTGCAAGGCAGAGAATTATGGACTTCTTGACTTAGTTTTAGTAATAATTTACCAAAAAAAGAAGGCTCAGTTTTAGTAGTAGGACTAGTGCTTATTAAGCCAATTGATGTGGGTAATAAACTTTTTGTTGGAAATCAACGGATGACCTGTTTTGTAGAATGCAAAATTTGGGTGCAATCTATCATCTCATTACAATCATGTCATTAAAATGGCAAAGATAGATCACAAGCAATTTGAACTCAGTTCAAGATCCATGCCAAGGAGCAAAAAAATCTGTTGCGTCTCAGTTATAATTTTGGTTCCGACTAAGCTCCCTCGGTTTCCAAGACGATGAGTCTTGCAAGAAAGGTTAGACTAGGGCCGACTCATATTCCGGGCAGCCGCCTATGATGGATAAGTTAGACAGTGAACATATTAAGATCCCGTGCAAGAGCTACACAGGGTTATGTTCAGAATGTATTACATGCTTACCAGGGAGGTGAGTCCTTTTTTTAAATAGTGTATGTGTTACCTTTTCTGGATTAGGTTGGTTTCCCCGACGAGGGCTGTTATTTCTCCTTGGATTTGCTCCCTTGTCATCCGTCCCACTCAATCATCCTTGTATTTGACCTTCTGTCTAGGACGTTGTTTTCATATAGGTCCAGCATAGTGGTCGCTCTTTCTTAAGTGGTCGGGGAAAGTCCCAACTAAGTATTGCATTTAGCCCCACTCAGGTCCAAAGTTGATCGGGTACTGTGAAATCCCCCGGATTTCTACCCCTTTAACCCGTGGCTTCAAAATCGAGAAAACCGGGCCTCGAATTGACGGAAAATGTGGGCCATTCAAGTGGAGCCCGAAGGGTTGGAAATGGAACCAATGTTGGTGGATGACCCTTGTGATGACTCATCAACTCTCCTAAAGTTTAATTGAAGAGAGAAGATTAATCATGATGGTGTAAAAAGGGTGATCTTGGAACGGCAATAGATAGGTGATGGAAAATCCGATTGATGCGAATAAGGTATCAAAATGAAGAGCATCAAAAGACCTTTCCAACAAGCCAAAGATCTCCCAATTTGGATTTCATTTGGCCCCTTAAACAGGGCCGGTCGGTCGGGCCGGTTGAACGGCCGGTCGACTGCCCCCAACCCAGTTTGGGGCAGAGTCGGGTTTTACCCTTTAAAACCCTATTTTGAAGCTCTCTTTCACTCATACTCGCATTTTATGTTGCTAGTATGAGGCTGAGGCTCAAGGTGGAGGAGAAACCAAGGGAGAGGAAGGTTCCTAACCGTTTGGACGCTTGCCGGCACCCGGATCATTGCAAAAACGTTAGGAAATGTAAGAATCATCAAACCCTCTTCTTTGGGCTTTGTTTTAGGAGTAGTTCTTCGCTATAAATGTTGGATTTGAGTAGTTGTAACATGATAGGTGTTTTGAATGCTTGCAAATAGTTTTATTTATGTTTCCCTTTGGTTTGTAAGTGATTTGTGTGAGTCGTTGCAAACGATTTTGCATTTTGGCTCTCAAACCCAGCTGAGAGCACTCGCGAGAGCCAAAATTTGGGGCTTTTTGATTGAGATGGAATTATATCAAATTGAAGGTATACTTAGGACTCTATTGCTTCCAATTAGACTTCCCAAAGTTTCGAGTGCGAGAGCCAAAATTTGGGGCTTTTTGATTGAGATGGAATTATATCAAATTGAAGGTATACTTAGGACTCTATTGCTTCCAATTAGACTTCCCAAAGTTTCGTTTCGATTCGACTTCGAATCGATGGTGAAATTTGATTTTTGCCGAAACTAGGTTGAGAAAGGTGGGTTCGAATCTAGTTGGCAGATTAGACTTTTGTTGGGTGATTTTGGGAACTTTATTAAAACCCAATTGACTTCTAATTTATGTCTAATGATCCTCTTACATGATTAGGTTTATTTTGATTATAATCACCAACTCGTAAGTGTGACTTTGTGGAACTTTGGAGAGCTTTTGCTAACAAAAAAGGTGAGGAATATACTCAACCTTATCTTGCATGTTTAATTATGTAATTAAATTTCATTATTGATATATTGCCTTGCTTTAATATTTATTATCTTGTGATTATGTGTGGGACTTTGCACGAATGAAAGGTAAGCAAGTATCTTTGCTTCTATTTTCAATATTCTTTGAAAACAATATGAGAATGTATGAGATGGATGGGATTGAATGGATTGAGTGTTTTCTTTTATTTTCAAATTCTAAATTATTGATATAAAGATATATGGATGATGTTGAATTAAATTACTCTTTTTATTTTATGTTTCAAACTAGGGTTGTGAATTCGCCCATTACCCTAGTGAACTTACATGAGTATGCATCTAGACTTAAGTACATGAATGCTAAGTGTCTAGAAGTGTTTGGCTAGGTAACCTCATGAATATTACTACCCTTCCGGCAGGGGTATTGAAGTCGGTTAACCCGTGATGTTAGTTGTTGGGTTCTGAGCGTCAAGCAGGCCCACTATCATCATAGAGAGGTAGGGTTGCATATAATAGATAAGGGCTCCTGGGCGCTTAAGACCGGTGAAATGATCCGTGAGAGGACATGGAGAGCATCCTGTCCATTATATGTGGATGACCATTGGGTTAAGGAATGGGATCTAACAGATGCCTCCCGTTGAGGATTCCATTCATAGGTGGAAAGGTATTGAACCAAAAGGGCACTAGGCATGAGGGGAGATATCCGGACCATATGTAGTACGAGACCGTATGACTTTGCACTGGGTTAGGATTATCCTTGACACGCGCCAATCTCATACCAAATGGTGATGTGAGAGAGTGGTGACCTATACCAACCATGGCGTGACAGAACTTTACCCAACAACCGCGGGGAACCCAATAGATGTCTCTTGTTGAGGGAGAGTGACGGAGACTGCCCAAAGGAGATTGGTGTACAAACTTAATGCATGTCTACCATAGAGACCTCATGATAGAGTTAGGAGCATAGTATCATAATCATTCATACATCATATCACTATCATTAATTACATTATCGATACTCAAGCTATATGTGTGGTGTAGGATCTTGTGTACGAATGCATGATATGATGTGGAATCTTGTGTACGAATGCATGATATGATGTGGAATCTTGTGGACGAATGTATGATAAGATGTTGAGTTGACCTCATTGAGTTCTGTTGAACTCATTCCTTTTTATATGTTTGTTTCTATTAGAATATTCTGCAAGTTATGAGGACTCCTTCCAAGTGGAGGATTCGTCGCCGGCAGGCTTTCTTGAAGGAGTGACTAAAGAAGATGTAGAGTTGCATGGAGCTTCATGCCCGTGCAAAGGCTGTTCTTATGAGGTCGGATTCCATTAGGGAATCAGTTTTGTTTAAATTCCACTATGACAATCTATGCTTCCTTCAATCTTTGATGTCCATTTTGATTAACTTTAGATAATTGATGATTATAACCTTTTGATAATCCATATTTAATAACTTATTATTAGAACTTGATTTATTCTTGTCCTTTTAATTATGCTATATCCTGTGTTGTATGGAATTGTCACTGAACCTAGGTCCTGCGGTGTATTACCCCCACGGGTATTCGGGTATGGCCGAATCTGGCTAGGTGGGGTGTGACAGGTACAATGAATAACGATCGGGTGCCAAAACCTCCCGTATCACTAGCCCCCTATCCCGTGCAATGAATTCTTCATGCAGAATAGTATTTGGGATCTTCATGAAGTTCATTAATTATTCCTGCCTGAGGTGTTTAGCTGTTACAATGTTTGAGCTTCCTCAAAGATTGTACCCAGTCTCACGCTGCCACGTCAAATGATTGATTAAATGGTCATTATGGTAGCCTCAGGAAGGTCAAGCGTCTCTTCTTGCGAACCGTTGATCTTGTTACGTCGCGAACGTTAGATCAAAATCAATAATGCCTCTTCTGGCAGTATAAATACCCCCTTTCTATCTTTGTTTTGATCTATCGTTTTCATCGCTCTTAACCAAGATTTGCTCCGACTAGTTTATTGACTTCAAACTAATTAACAAGTTTCTTTCCCGACCATGATGCCAAGGGGAGGTCAAAGGTTTCAACCCAATGTTCTCGTCCCGATACATCGTGAGAAAAAACATCGTTGCAATGAGGGTTATGCAAGTGAGGGTAATAGTGATCGACGAGGGGCTGTTAACCTTACCGGGAATCATCTGGGGGATTTACACGAACAGTCCTTGGATGAATCGTCCGGTAGTTCCAAAAGTGATGCTACTCCTGACAATGACCCAAAGGTCTATCAGGAGATTGTCGATTTAGCCAAGCAGCTCAGGGCCAGTTCCTCTACTGCCCCGATTGCCCAAAGTCCTAACCCAGAGATCCCGGCTGAGGAAGATTTGAATAAAGGGATCTCGGATGATGAAGCTTTTTTGGAAGGTGCTTCTGATTTAGAGGACGAGTCGGCTACCCTTTCTGTTTCCTCCAGTACCCTTCGTCCCGAGTCAGTGGCCACATCTTCTCATGTCTCGTCCACTTCTGGGGTTATTCCTTCCCGATCATCGAGAGCCTCTCTTCGACCTCCCTTTCAACGCCCAAGTGGGTTCCAGGGGGCTATTCCTCGTAAACCAGATAGGAAGAAGTTAGACGCTCGGGCCCTGGCGTTAGTTCAATCACAGCCCCGAACCCCATGGCATGTTGATTTTGTTCAGAGTACATCGTGGCCCGAATTTTACCCTTGTTCACTTTCTTCTTCCGATCTTGGTCGGTTTCTTTCTTGTCTCAACATTCCCAATGGATTGTAGTTATTCTCCCGAGAGATTCTGAAAGGGTGGTTAGTCCCCCAAGTGGTTTTTATCCTTTGTATTATGATGCTTTCATCAGGGGGCTTCGTCTCCCTTTGCACGATCTCTTCATTGATATAATGAACCACTATGCCATCAGCCCGGTCAACTTGAGCCCGAACAGTTGACGCAATATTATAGGTTTCGTTGGTTTCTATCGTAAATTCAATGTCGTCCCAACCTTCCGATTATTCCATTATTACTATTCTTTGCACCCTCATATCCAGTAAGGCTGGTTTTACTTGGCAAAGAGGGCGTCAACTTCCCTTAATTTTCAATGAAATTTCATTGAAAATGACACTCCCGTCCACGACCAAAAAGTGGAGGGAATACTTCTTATTCTTTAGTCCTCTTTCCCCCGAGCCTTTCTTTATGGATTTCCAGGAGAGGTCGAGGAAGAAAATTGATCTTCTGAATACCCCCGTTTGGTTTGGATCCCGAGGAGGAAGATATAGTCGGGAAGATCAATTGGGTAAAAGGGGATGAGTATGCAGTCCATGGTTATTCCATGGAATATGAGTCCATCCTCCAATTGTGGGGTTTTTCTCCGGGTGAGCTTTTGTTTCAATTGATTTGACCATGTATTCTATGTTCTGACCTGATTAATTTTCTCTGTTGTGCAGTGTCCGCAGATGTCCCGACTAGCGACCTCCTGGCCCTGGCGACCGGGTTCATGTCTCTTATTCAGAGGAAAAAGCCTCCTTCCAAGACGAAGCCTTCTGCTTCAGATGCCACGGCGGCCAAGCCTTTTGCATCTGTGGATCAACCTCCTACTGCCATGGTCGGGACTGTGAGAAGTCCCAAGAGAAAGACTCCTCTTGTTCCCGAAGGAGGAAGGGAGTCAATGCGGACCCTTGGGCGCCCGGCCAAAAAGGTTGGGATTTATGAGCCCGAATCTCGCGTTGGGCCTTCTTCTATCTTCGAGTTGACCGAACGTGATTTAGTTTTTGGTGACCCAAGCATAGCTCAACAGTGGATCGAGGGAGCCATGCTTCAGACCGATTGGGATTATTTGAGGGATGTCCCGAATAACCAATTCTTTTCGGATGGGTACAAGTGATCTTTCTTCTCTTCTAACTTCTTTTTATTTTGATGACTTTGACTGATACTTTTTTCTTCAGGAACCTGGCCGGGGCTACTCACTGTCTTGCCGAGGCATTGAGATGGGCTCGACAATAGTTGGAGGAGCTTAAGCTTTCTGAGTAGCTTCATCAGAAAGCTAACTATAGCTCCGCCCAGGCTAGGAGGAGCTTGAGGCCGCTCGGGAGCAGATTTCTCTATTGAAAAAAGAGAACTCCAACCTTTACAAGAGCAAAGAGAAATACAAAGGGAAGGTGGGGTCACTTGAGAAGAAGCTCAGGAAGGCCACTGAGAATTTGGCGAGCGCCCAGACTCTCTTGGGTGAGGAGGAGGAGAAAAATGCTACGCTGAGGACAAAAATCAAGGAGCTAAAGGCTTCATCAGGGAGTTCTAAGAGGCAGGTGCTGGAGGATTATTTTATTACTCCTGAGTTGAAGGCTTTGGCGTTTCCGGTCCTACTTTTAGAAAGGGGATGAGATAGGCCTTTAAATTCACCCTCGAGCAGACGTCCTTCCCGGTCCATTAAAGTTGAAGACTCTCTTGGATCCAAAGTTGTATGATGAACTCCATCTCCCCCGACCCGAAGGTCTCCCTGAGCTTCCTGACCTCGCGATTCCCAATCCTACTGATTTTATAGATCCTCCTTCGGAGGATGACGCGGTCGAGAAGTCCCAAGTCAAGGATGAGGTCAAGGAGTCCCCGAGCAACACCGTTGTTGACACTAATGTGTCGAATGAAGTTCTTCCAGGTGACCAGTCTGTGGAGGGGAGATCATCTCCAAGCCTATTCGTTAAGGTCGACTGAAGCCTTCGGGGGAGAATGCGAGTGACAATTCAAGACGGTCGTCAGCTAGTTGGTAAATTCATGGCTTTCGATCGGCACATGATCCATTCTCCTGGCTACTACGAAGAGTTTTCAAAAATGCTTCAATATATCAATTACAAAGTATTGAACTTCGCCAATGTGATCTTGTTGAAGTTTTTCCCGAGGCACATAACTTCTTGTATCTTGAGCCATGTTTCCTTTTGTATCAGAGCAATGTAACTTCTTGTATCCCGAGCCATGTATCCCGAGCATTTGATGTATCCCGAGCCATGTATTAGAAGAGTGTTCTTCAAAACATTTTATGAATGAAATTTGACTAAGTATTTTTCAAACTTTGTCTTATTTTTTGGTATGTGCTTTTTGCTTTATCACCAAGACTTACTCGGGAATAAATGTTGATGATACGATTGAGTTCTATAGGTAATAACTCCATATATCTCAATTCAATTAATTGATAGGGGAAAGATCCTTACCTGGATTCACTTTCTTAAATATAGAATTATGCAACGGAAGTAAAATGGATTCCACGTCCTCGTTCCTCTGCCAATGCTTCACCGGTGTGACTACACAATTTCTAGGAAAGGGAATAAATTCCACAACCCAAATGCCGTGGAAGGATGGTATAGAGATCTAAAGCAAGGAAACCCCTTTCCTGCAAATCTAGGAGAAAGGGAGAGAAAGAGATGGGAGCCGCCTTTTAGGAAATCTCACGTACGAATAATGTGATCACCCAAGTGATACGGTGGTTAGAAATATATAACTCTATATTTTGTAACCGCCCTAAAAGTGAATTTCCAACTCTGTCCTTGGGCATATAATTTATTAATAAAATAATTAATAAATCCCAACAAGTTCTCTAAAATATGGTTGGGTTAAGTCTAGTGCTTTTGTCCTTAAAGAAGGTGCTAAGTCCCTTTATTTTAAAAAAAAAAAAAAAAAAAAAAGAAGAAGAAGAAGAAGAAGAAGAAGAAGAAGGTGCCAAAGTGTATAACTTTGGTTAGCTCATGAATTCTTTATTGTCTTAAAAAAGTGTTGTCCTTAAGAAAGGTGCAAAAGTGTATACTTGGGTTAGCTCCCGAATCCTTTATTGCCTTAAAAAAGTGTTAAGTCCTTAAGAAAGGTGCAAAAGTGTATACTCGGGTTAGCTTCCGAGTCCTTTATTGCCTTAAAAAAGTGCTAAGTCCTTAAGAAAGGTGCAAAAATGTATACTCGGGTTATCTCCCAAGTCCTTTATTGCCTTAAAAAGTGCTAAGTCCTTAAGAAAGGTGCAAAAGTGTATACTTGGGTTAACTCCCAAGTCCTTTATTGCCTTAAAAAAGTGCTAAGTCCTTAAGAGAGGTGCCAAAACATGTGATGCCCTCTGGGAATTCTGAATTGTTTTGAAAAAGATACAAAACTATTGATAGAACCTTCTCAAGTTGGTCGAGTTCCATGATCGATCAATTGGCTTTCTTGTTATTGGTTCCTTTAACCGGTATGCTCCCGATTTTGTTTCTTTGTCAATGATACACGGTGCTTCCCAAGTTGGAGTTAACTTTCCTTGATTTCTCGGATCTGAAGCTCCCATCCTTTGTAATACCAAATCACCCGATCGATATCTTCAACCTTTTACCCTGGAATTATAGTATCGGGCTACTCTTTTCTGGTACAATTGATTCCTTTGGTGGCCTTCTCCCGAGCTTTTGGTAGAAAGTCTAAGTTTGTTCTTAGACCTTGGTCGTTTTGCTTTTCATCAAAAGTATTGTAACGTACTGACCCAGCTAGAACCTCTACTGGAGCCAAAGCTTCAGTGCCGTATGCCAGATGGAATGGCTCGGGTTGTAATACTGTACGACCACAGGACGCTCAGGAGTTCCTCAACCCAAAGATTCTGACTATCCTCCAATCTTTTTTTCATCCTGTCCAGTAGTGTTCTATTGGGACTTCAACTTATCCATTGCTTTGTGGATAAGCAACCGAGGAATGACGATGCTCTATATGGTATCTATCACAGAATGACTTGAACCCGGACCCCTCAAATTGTTTTCCTTTGTCACTCACCAGGATCCGAGGTATTCCAAACCTGTAGATGACTTTTTCTTCAAAAAATTCTCCATTTGTTTCTCTGTGATGAAAACTAGGGGTTCTGCCTCGACCCATTTGGTAAATTAATCAATGGCTACGACAAGATATTCCCGATTTCTTGAAGCTTTTGGTAGTTTCCCGACTATGTCCATCCCCAAGATAGCAAAAGGGGTCGGGCATAGGATAGGTGAGAGTGGTACCGCTGGACCCTTCGAGACGGTTGCATGTTTTTGGCATTGTTCGCATTTGCGGACGTATTCAAGATCGTCATGCTGCATGGTTGGCTAGTATATTCCCGACCTCATTACTTTTTGTGCCAATGCTTTCCCGCCCATGTAAGCTCCACATATACGTTTGCGGACCTTTGCCAAGGCATAGTTTGCTTGGGATGGTCTAACACATCTCAAGAGTGGCTCGGTGAAAGACCTTTTGTATAATTGATCATCTATGATGGTGAACCAAGCGGCTTGATTCTTGATCTTCTAGGCCTCCTTTGGTTCAGTCAGGAGCATATCATTTCTCAGGTAGGATATCAAAGGGGTAGTCCAGTCGGGATCATTCCCGATTTCAAGGATTTCAGCTTCTTGTGTGCTCGGGAGGTCCAGTTCTTATATATATATTGTTGCATCAAAGTTTTTGTAACTGGCCAAAGATAACCGGGAGAGTTCGTCTACCTTTTCATTTTCTTTTCTGGGTACTCATTGAAAGATTACACGATCAGAGAACGTCTGAAGGTGCTCTACCTTTGCCAAGTACTTTGCCATTCTTTCATCTTTGGCATTGTATTCTCCTTTGATTTGATTTATCACAAGTTGGGAATCGCTTCTGATCTCCAATTCTCGTGCTCAGAGTGCCCGTGCAACCTGTAAACCTGCCAGGACAGCTTCACACTCGGCTTCTTCATTGTTAGAGGCCAGGAAGTTAAACCTTAAGGCGTAGCTAACCATGAAGTCTCTCGGGCTTTTAAGAGTCAATCCCGCTTTTGACCCGAAATTGTTACTCGAGCCATCCACATGTAATATCCAAAGGTCGGTCTCACCAGTAGCTATCGGTCTCACCAATATTTGGGCTTTAATGGTTGTTCTCGGCTTGAACTCAATTTGGTACTCACCCAGTTCAACCGCCCACCCGACCATCCTCCCAGCTATATCGGGCCTTTGTAAGATCTTTTTGAGTGGGAAGTTGGTCAGGACGGTAATTGGGTGAACCTGAAAGTAAGGCCTTAGCTTTTGCGAGGCTACAAGGAGGGCCAATGCTTGTTTGTCAATATCCGGATACCTTGTTTCTACATCAATGAGTATATGACTCACATAATAGACCGGATTCTGTGTAGTTTCTCCTTTTACCAACACAAAACTCACTGCGGTCGGTGAAACAGCCAAGTAGACTATTAGATTCTCCCCGATCATAGGTCGTGCTAAGACGGGAGTTATCCCGAGTGACGTTTTGAGCTCTTTAAATACTTTCTGGCATTCGTTTGTCCATGTGATTTCCCCTAAGCTTGATGTGGACTTTAATGCTTTGAAGAAAGAATTACCCCCGCTCGGGATATGAACCGATTTAGCATTGCCACCCTTTCGGCCAAGCATTGTATCTTTTATGGTTATGGGGGGTTGCATGTCAATCAAGGCCTGGATCTTCTTGGGATTTGCCTCAATTCCCCTCTGAGAAACCATAAATCCAAGGAATTTCCCGGATGAGACCCCAAACGCACATTTCTCCGGGTTTAAATGCATTTGATATGTCCTTAAGACATCGAATGTTTCTTCCAAGTCTGCCAAGTGTTGGGCCCCTACTAGGCTTTTCACGAGCATGTCATCAATGTACACTTCCATGTTCCTCCTGATCTGGTCTTGAAAGATTTTGTTGACTGTTCTCTGGTAGGTTGCGCCTGCACATTTTAGGCCGAATGGCATTACTCGGTAGAAGTAGCTCTCCCGATCAATGATGAACAAAATGTGTACCTCGTCTTCCTGACTCATTAAGATCTGGTTGTATCCCGAATAGGCATCCATAAAGCTGAGAACTTCGTGCCCGACCGTTGCATTGATCAGTAAGTCAATCATGGGAAGAGGGTAGCAGTCCTTTGAACAAGCCTTGTTTAGATCAGTGTAGTCGGTACACATCCTCCATTTCTCGTTTGCCTTTTTGACTATTACAACATTTGCAAGCCAAGTCAGGCACTTGATCGGACTTATGAATCCTGACTTCACAAGTTTTTCTATTTCAGCTCTGATAGCTTCATGTTTTTCAATGGAAAATTTTCTTCTTCTTTGGATGTCCGGGATAGCATTTTTTTAGATCCAGAGTTTGTGCTCTACTACCCGTCTGTCTATCTTGGGCATGTCATTTGCCGACCATGCAAGATGTCAGAGTTATCACACAAGAACTTGGCCGGTTCTTTTATGAAATATTTGGGTTGTTCTGACCCTATAAACGTCCCTCGATCAGGATAGTCCAGATTTAGCTGGATTCTTTCTAGTTTCTCGATCGGTTCTACTCGTTGCATGTTCTCCTTATCCCGGTCGTTTTGAACCTCAATTGTCAGGGCGCTTCTTGAGCTTTCAGACCTTCGTTTTTGCTTTAAGTAATTTACGTAACATTGTCGAGAGGTTGATTAGTCGAAACTGCATTCGCCTACTCCAGCATCTGTTGGAAACTTGAGTTTCATGTGTCGGGGTGACACGACCGCCTCTAGTGCATTTAGGGTTGGTCGTCCCAATATCATATTATATGCAGATAGGTTTTTTACAACCATGAAATTGACCCGTACGAGGGTGTCCTGGGGAGACGTCCCGATCCTTAAATCCAGATGAATCGTTCCTTCTGCAATTGCTGAAGACCCTGCAAAACCATAAAGTGGCGTTGCACAAGGGGTTAGTAGATTGTCAACCAGCTTTAACCTCTTGAATGCTTCATAAGATAGCAAGTCAGCTGAGGAGCCCGTGTGCCAACTAAGACTCGGTGAACTTCCCGATTAACTATCTTTACTTTGATGATGATCGCACCATCATGAGGCGCTACTATCCTATTCAAATCATCATTAGTGAACATTATAGGTTCAAGACATGTAGGATTTTTTCTCTTTTTTGATAGATGAACTGCTCCCACAAACCGGGCTTTCTGCTTCGCCTTTTTTATTGATTCAACAGTCAGGCCACCCATGATTACGTATACAAGCGACTCTTCCCGACCTTCCTTTTCCTTTCCTTTATCAGCTTTCTTGGCGTTTTCTCCTGGACTGGTAGATTGAACTCTTTTCCTAGGCTCTAGTGACTTCTCACAGGACCTTCCTGACCCTCGAACGTACTGACCAAGCTTCCCGTCTTGGATTAATTTATCGATCTATGATTTGCAAATTCGACAGTTGTCGATGTGGTGGCCATAGTCATTGTGGAAGCGGCAGTATTTAGTCATACCTCGATTTTCAAGTCGGGAATGTAGCTTTCTAGGCCATTTCAATGATTTCTTGTCTTGTATCTGCATTAGAATTTCTGATGGTTTTGCATTGAGCGGAGTGAAACTTTCCCATCCTTGGTCTCGTTTTCACTTGCTCGATCCTCGATCCCGATTGTTGGAAAGGTTCTTTTCATTCTCAGGTCTCCGTTCCCGATCAACCTTCACCCGGGTGTTGATTACTTCGTATACATTGGCTTGCTTCTGGCACTTGCGCAATAACGTCTCGTAAGTTTTAGGCTTGTCTGTCAGTAAGACCTCCACAAGCCTCTGATGAGTGATGCCACTCCAAAGTGTGTTGTATGCAACCTGATCGTCAAGATCCTCGATCTCAATGGCCACTTCATCAAAACACTTTAAAAATCCCAAATTGATTCACTTCGTCCTTGCCTTATAGCAAGTAGGTTGTCAGACGTTTTCTTGCTCCCGATTGCACTTCTTAATCGGGCTATGAACTTCCAGGCTAACTGTCACATCCACCCAGCCGGTACCCCATTTGGAATACCCGGGATGTGATCCACAGTCCAAGGATCAATGATCTGAGGTCCATGCCTCCCACATACACGGTAACACAATCATGAACAGTAATAATCAATGGTAAAAACAGTTAATACTAAATATCATGAATAAGATAAGACTAAATAAATCAGAGTGCGGAAGACAATAACATTAAAGCATAATCATAAGGGTGAGAGAAGGTATGATAACCACTCTCTCAGAACAGCGGAAAAGAAGTGTGATAACGTCAAATACATGTCTAAGTGTCAAAAGATAATCTCAAAGATAAGTTAGTTACAAGACCAATGGTTCCACAAATACACCAGGGGAATGGGGCACTATGCTAGGGTTTCTTCTATACTAATGATAGTCTCCTCAACAGTACGGATGAAGTAAACCCAGCGCTGCCGCTCCCGCACAACTGTGGGGCTAACCCTGGTGCGAATAATAATCCTCCTCGGCTCCAATATACGAATCCTCACCGACGCCACTACCCGGAGGGTAGTATGTGGAATCATAGTCCGCCTCATAGGAGGTGCCATCGTAATCTTCGGTACCTGGAATGTAATCTAAAACATTTGCACAAAAGGAATGAGTTCGAAGAACTCAGCAAGGAAGTTATTCCATAATTAGAAATCATACACATTCAGAACATATAATAATGCAATGTGATATGGAACATATGATGCAGATATGAGCCTAACTCTATGAATGCTGGTGTCTAAGGTAGACATGCTTTAAGTCATAGCACCGTACTTCTCTGGGTCGTCAGTCACTCTCCCATTTCCATATCTTGGGAATGCCCGGGGAAGATCGGTAAAGTCATCAAAAACCATGGTAAGGGGAATCGTTCACCGCTCTCTCACATCACCATTTGGTCAAGTACTAGCGCATGTCACAGTAAAGCCTAGCCCAATGCAAGTCATCTACTCAGTCGGTCAAGTCAGATTCAGATACGTCCATTCCTCGCCCCCGGCGATCCTTTCCGGTATCCTTCACACTAGAGTCAGCAAAATTCCGGATTTCGGACTCATCAACCCTATTGGTCATCCACATATAGTAAATGGAAGCTCTCACGTCCTCTCACGGATTGGTTACCGGTCTTGAGCGCCCGTGAGCCCAAGTCTATCCATATGCAACTCTACCAATAAATGGCCCCTTTCAGGTATCCGTAGCATGGTTTATATCCCCTACCGGATTGGCTACCGGCCTAGAGCGCCCATCCAACCATACACTACCACGGGTTGTTCGGTCTCAATGCCCTTCCGATTCGGGTCTGACACGACAAGGATGAACCTAGCCACACAACTAGACACTCCTATGTATGTCATCCAATAACTCGGGAGAGTGTCGATAGGCACCATCGGAGAACATCCCATACTATTCCCTCCGATGCCCAAGGACAGAAGTGTCAGTAGGACACCCTCCAATCCCAAGTCATACGTAAGCAATCACACATCAGATCTCATCATTTCTCATGCATCCAATGCATATTCATAATAGTACTCAAATCATGATATTGAAACGAATCATTATAAACATAAGCAAATCAAAATGATAGAGTAACACAACAAATGTATAAAGATTTAAATGTTACTATTCTAACACATATGTACCAGTATCATAATGATTGAAAGAAATTTAGGGATTTCATTCTTTGAACAAAGCATAGTTCAATCTTTAATGACTTATATGTTTATGGATATAACCATCCTTACCTTGGATGAGTCGATGATGAATTGAGAATACCAAGAATAGTCCAATAGAAGTGTTAAGGCCCTAAACAAACATCAATAATAAGTTAGAAAAGGAGTCGAGAAGATCGGATGTCATTTGAGTCAAAATCGACCAAGGTTGTCTTGTCAAGAACAACTTTGGTCGATGGTTTTGGTCGATGGTATCGACCAAAATGATCGACCAAAATAATCCTCGGGCAGAATAGTGGATTTTGGGGATTTTGGTCAGAAATGAGTCTTCCGGTGTTCGGATCAATCTAAAACTTGGAGGCATACTTAACAACAGTAGTAGGACACTATAAATCAAGGAATTAACCCAATCCAATGGTCTAATTAAAAAGCCCCAATTTGAGCTATTAAGTTCAAGTGATAAACATCATGGCATGAGTTGGAATTGATTGCATTGATGAGGAATAGCATGCAATAGCTAGGGGAACTAATAGAAATTCGATTGGAATCATATGGCAATGTTAAACATGGACATAATACACTCTATAGCTCAGTTTGATATCAAATGGTATGATGTTAATAGGTAAATCATGGAATACATATGCTAGGCATGAGATATAAGCATTAGCATCAATGAATGGCTAAGGGAATCATGGATTGAGCATGAGTAGGCACTTGGAGTGGTGGTTGCAAGGTTGCAGCACCATTCCAAATGTCCCATCAGCAAGGTGACAATAGGAAAGAATAGGAAATGGTAGGATAGAGAGTGGAATGAAGAGTCATACCTTAGTGTAGAAGATGAAGGCAAGAATCAATGATAAACTAAGTGTCTTTGATGAGATACCCTTCACACTAACCAAGGAGCTGCTTTGGGAAGCTCTCCCCACGTTCCCAGGTGAGAAAAATGATTGCAAAAGGCTCAAGGCTCGAGGTCATATTAAATAGAAAAGGAATATTCCATGGAATCATTAACTTGGCAGACTGGGACATTTTGGTCGATGGTCCTTGGTCGATGGTATCGACCAAAATGATCGACCAAAATGTTTTCAGCAGAAAACTCAAGTTTAGAACAGCAACTTCAAGTAGGGATTTGAAAGGCTATACAAGGTCAAATTGAGTAAGGTTTTCTTCCACAATTCAATCAAGAAGTCTAGTTTCGGGGAATACCTTCGGATTGTGCACAAGAGGTCATTTGGTACATCAACCATATTAATCTTCTCCGATGCGCAGACTTTCCTTAAACACTGACAATGTATTTAAGCAAGGGGTATCATTGTCAATGTCCATGGGCTCGGTCTCCGAATCAAGATCATCAATCAGAATGGTCCATAAATCTCTTCTTCCACGGCTTCGGGTCCTCGGACCTGAATACAATAGTGGATCCGGGTCAAGGTCAAGGTTAGAATAGGGCTGGATATTACACTAACTCTCTGAAATTATGAATTGATCTCGGTTAAAGGCTACTAAACCATTTAATGGTCGTGCCCTTCAGGGAGGCCAGGAAAGTTCTGCAGAGTAGCTCATCTTCCCGATCAAGTACGGTCATCACCGATTTGAAGTAGCTGATGTGCTCCTTCGAGTTTGTTTTTCCTTCAAACGAGGTGAAGGTCGGCATAATGAAGTTTTGATGGAGGGGCATATTCATGATCTTGTCATAGAATGGCTCTCGATCCATGACGTCTAGATCTTCATCATGGTCTCGACCCTCCAATCTCAGTTCTACCTCAGCCATCCTTCTCCGGAGATGATTATGTCTCACTCCCTTTCCACCCAACTCTGCAATGCTTTCTCTTCTGGACTGAGCTTGGGAGACCGATACCCTCAATCAGGTTACTTGGGGTTGGCTCTCCCCTTGTTGTTTGTCCTTGATCTGGCAGCTCCTTTGAGGAAGGGATCCTGTTTGGGAAGGTACGGAGATGCAATCAAGGGCGCTGACACTTTCACCATTCTGCTGTCTTTGACAGCGTTCGGCGCCTGTAGGAGCTGATCTCTGACCTTCAGCCCGCCTTCCTCTCAGGATCCCTCCTTGTGGTTGGATTCTCCTTGCATTTTGGAAGGCTCTGTATAACCTTCCCATTTGGGTGTTGGTTCTTGGTCTTTGTTCGACTCCAACCTAGTGGACCAATCCCCTCAACACCCCTTGCATCTTGAGCATTGCTTTCCGAATTTCATCTATATCGGCAGCACTAGTAGGCCCTTGGGTCCTTGTGGATGTGCCTTCCCTATGAGGCCCTTGAGGTATTTGTTTTTCCCCGAGTGGAACTTCTTTAGCTCGGGTGAGTCATTGTTTAAATAGTGTATGTGTTACCTTTTTCTAGATTAGGTAGGTTTTCCCGACAAGGGCTGTTATTTCTCCTTGGATTTTGCTCCCTTGTCGTCCATCCCGCTCAATCATCTTCGTAGTTGACCTTCTATCTAGGGCATTGTTGCCATATAGGTCCAGCGTAGTGGACGCTCTTTCTTAAGTGGTCGGTCCCGACTAAGTATTGCGTTTAGCCCCCACTCAAATCCAGAGTTGATCGGGTACAATGAATAACGATCGGGTGCCAAAACCTCCCGTATCAAAATCTACAGAAAGTGTTTATTTAAAAATATGTTAAAACGATGGCTAATGTTCAGTGAACCATTTTTTGAACTTGGGCACCCCGTAGAGTGGATAGAGAATCCAGAATCCAAGACATGGATATATCTGCCACTGGAATGAATCTCTGCCATCTATTACTCGTACTCTGGGCCAAATGTTTATAGTTGAAAATTTTGCTTTTTCAATTATCCATAACAAAAAGAGTAGGCCCAGTTAGATAACCTAGGTAGGGATTCTCTGCTCCACTGAAATATCTGATCTCTCTTTGGTCGACTTCAAGAAATAAAGAGACTCTCCCTGATTTATACTATAGTATTCGGTGCCTCCGGATCTTGAGTTTCTCATACAAGTTCAATTGAACAACAGTTTGATTAAATTTGACTCTGCTTTGACCAGTTATAGACTATTAGTTAAGCTAATACAATAGAACAATCTGATGTGTGGAAATAAACTAAAGGAGAAGAACAGAGAAGTTTGCATGAACTTTTCCTTTCTAAAATGGTTGGGCAACTACAGTCTTTCAGTGAGTCCAACCTCTGTAGCTACCTAGCTGTTCAGAGAATGGAGCAGACAATATTCCTATTATATATAGTGTTCGGAGACATAAGCGGTTAGCAGTGTATATTTTTGTCACAAGCTGTAGAGGTGGCAGAGATTGTGACTTTATATTACTTATTCGATGGTTGGTTAATAAAGTGTTTATCTATTTGCTGCTGCATCTATAGAGTATAAATCTGATGGACCAGGAGTCCTGAATGCAGCCAAGATTTTCCTTTATGGGGATAACCAAATAAAAAAAATGGCTGGATTTTCTGTAGATTTTTCTGATGCCACAGCTCGCCCTATAAACATTGGTCAACCCTAACCTGCGCCATTTAAAGAGCTTGTGAGTCCCTTACTGGTTTTGCAATGTATTATGGTTGAAATTTTCATGGTGGGGTGGGAAGGAGCAGAGATGTGGTTTACATAAAGGAAACAAGAAGAAAACCAGTTCTTGCAGGTTGGTTTGATCTTTCAGTTATGAACCAGTTCTTGAAGAAAATAAAGAAAATGCAAAAGCTTCTTTGGTTCTGATCAAATCTGTAACCGCTTGATGGTGTTGCTACTTTGATCTAGACCGTCTGATTCTCTGTGTCCCTTTACAGATCTATTCTGACTAGGTTCTTTCTTTCTGTAATTTTTGAGAATGTTGTTTATTTATCATTTGGTTGTTTGTTTTTTGAAGCTGAAATCTTAAAAGTTTAGCCTTATCATCTTAGAAAACCGAAGTTTTGAGTGTCCACCTTGAAGTTTTTCCAATTACCCTTTTTTCACCTGTGCATTTGTTTGTTTGTTTTTTTTTTTTTTTTGGTAGATGTGCATTTGTTTTCCAGAGTCCCACATCTGAACTTCTCAATTATCTCTTTTTAACTCCTTAGTTAGATTCTAAAATTGAATGCAAGGTCCAAATTCCAAATTGGGATTTCAAGCATTATTTCCTGCTCCTCAAACTAGGATATTCATTCTAGTACTCTGAAAGCTTGTTCATAGATTGTCAATAGGTCAACTCAACTATCTAGTATATGGTTTGTCAACTTTTCATACATTAAGTTGGTCTGCTGTTACAACAGTTTCTTGTGGCTACCATTTCCTTGCTGAATGATGAGAACTTTTGAGTGCTGCTAGATCTAACAAATCTATCTTCTATAATTGCAGGTCATTCAAAATTTGCAAACAAAGTTGTACTTACTTTTAGGAGTACTCCTCTTTTAATACCTAAAACTGGGATGAACATATGCCCCTTAACTGACAATGAGTACATTTCAAAAATTGCTTCAGTCCTACGCATTTATATGCAGGACTGTCAAGCCGAATTTCGGATCGTCGGATCTGAAATTTCGGTCGAGATTTTGATCCGGCGGTCGAAATTGTTTTGTTTGACAATAAATGCGCAGGACTGAAGTCCATACATCCCTTGCCATGACACTTCTTACATAAGAAAATTGCTTTCAAATCTTAATACCCAAAGAAGGGAAGAACTTGACAGGCACTGCCCTCCACTTGAAAGGAGGTTGTTTTGCCTGGTTCCTCACCAGAAAATTGCTTTCAAATACCAATAATGTGGCCGACTAGCAGGGACTATGTCTGACACAGTAATGTGAACCATTCACATCTGGCGGAAATCAAAGGAGGACAAAACTGGGCGCATGTGAAGGGTAAACTGTGGTGGTACACATTTCAAGCATGGGGATTCAGAGTATAATCCAAAGGTACCTAGAACTAACCTTACAAATAATTTCTTGAATTCTTCCTTGTTTACCCACACATATTTCTGGTATTGTCATCATTACTACAATTTTCACATATGTAGCAGGTAGAGATAAGGAATAATTTCTTGGCTAACCTGAAATTATTGTTGTCTTGAGTCCTTCACTTTCTTAATACTTTTTCATCATTATGAATTTAGTGTCAGTATAATGAAAAACATGAGTTCCTCTAGAGCAGAGGAAAACCACAGTTTATGTGTTATCTTGTATTTGTTCCTTGGTTTATAAAGGATGTGAATTATGATTCTTGGTTTTTTTTCCTATTTTGGTACAAGGAAGCATTTTTCGTGTTCTTGCATCGAATCTTATATTACTGTTGTTTTTGCAAGGGACAGAATCATGCACTAAGCATGATCAAGCTGGGATGATTTCACACTCTTAATTTTCTCCCCGGAAGTCTTTGGGATATGTTTTCTATAGTCTAACAAACATCCTATCTTTTTATTATTTTTTATTTTTTATGCATGTTAGTTTTTATTTTTATTTTATAGTTATGTAGGTAGCCATCATCATTTGCTTTGTTGTGTAGGAAGATGTCACATGTTAGAGATATTTGATGGGGATATTGCACAATAATAAATAACAATGGATTGCACAACATCTGGGAGTTGGGTACTAGACAAAAAGAACATATGGGAGGAAGATATAGGAATGTTGTCAAGTGTCCAAAGTGCTATATAGAGTCAAGTAGGGCAATGAAAAAGCATTCCACTAAGGGTAAAAGAAAGGTAATATAAACACAAGAGGATGATGATGCTTTGGTCGGCAATCTGATGGAAGACTTTGATGACTATAAAGGACCGGATATGAAAATTGAGGATGAGCCGGGATTGGCGTATGCGATGAGGAAGTTTAGACATGGGGCTAGAGAAGGAGAATGGAAAGAGGAGCAATTGATGAGAACTCAATCAATCAAATCACAATGACAAGACTCAAAGAAGTTGGTGGCTTCTCTGGTTGTTTACTGAAGCTTATTAAAGGTAATGAGCATGCTAGTTGCAGTAGATTAAGCAATGTCAAATCCATGTTTGACCGATTTGGTAGGACTGGCAATGTAAAGTGGAAGGCCTAAATATCAAGGACATGGATCTTAATATATATTAGAGGATAGAAAAAGGCCAACAGAGGATTGACGAGAGCTTTAATCCAAAAACACGAGCAAGAGGTTGGTTTAGCAATCTCTAAATGGTTTCATAGTTCAAGCATTCCACCTTACAAGGCTAAATATCCCCACTTCAAGGTAGTTGTTAAGGAGATTCAACATTGGAGGACAAATGTAAAACCATTGAAGTCATATGAGATTGTTAGGCATTACTTAGATGAAATTGTTAAAGAAGTGGATGACTATGTAATGGACTAATGGTCACTCCATATAAAGGCCACTTCTCCTTAAACCTATCTACAGTGTGCTTTACCTCAATGTTCAGACATTGGATCCATAACCTGCATATCCTCCCCTTACTTCTTTGTCTTAGTCCTAAACCGACTAGCGTCTGATCTTCCCTATTCCAAAGTGCAAACCCATCAACCTCTCCCACCTTGCTTTTGCAGATGATCTAATGATCTTTTGCAAAATGGATCTTCGCTCCTTCATTGCCATCTTGTCATCTCTTCACCTCTTCGAGTCCTTTTGGCCTCAGAGTGAATCTTCGTAAGTTCAAACTCTTCCTCTTCAAGGTGCTAGATGATATCTCGGCATCCCTCCTTCAGGGCACTGGGTTCTCCCTAGGCTCCCTCCCAATCAAATACCTTAGCCTTGCCCTGATCCCTACTCGTCTCACAGCCCATCACTATGCCCCCTTATTGGACTAGATTGGGACGATCCACTAGATCCATAAGCGCGTAAGGGAAGATCCCCGCTTTCTGTATTGTGAGATATGTCCATCAATCCCTGTTCATATCTTAAGATAGTTCTTTCAGTCAGAATGAGTCCTTGGGATCGAGACATTGGCTTCTGCCAATAGTGCTTATGAAAGCGCCTTTGTCCTCAAGCGCTAAATCTCAGGCAATGTCGTCATCGCACATGAAATGCTACCATGGTTGTCAAAGCGTCCGCCTAAAATCTAAATCTTTTTCAACTACGGTTACAGGTAGGGGTGTAAACGGATTGGATTCAGATTGGATAGTGGTAATACCATATCCGCATCTTATTAAATTCGGACGGATTCAGATAATATCTTATCAGTTTTCAAACGGATTCAGTCGGATTCGGATGATAATCGGATAGTTATTTTCTTAAGTAGATTCTTCTAAATGGGCATAAATACAGATTGAGTACAAGTTTTTGACTACATATAGTCACCTATTTACATCTTTACCATATTATTTGTGAGGGCTAGGTTTGAAATCTAAGAATTTAACAACTTTGGTAACTATTTTAATAGAAAATCTAGAATAATAATCACATATCATAGGTAAAAACTCTTCGAATTCAAAAAAAAAAATGACATCCATAAATGGAACATGATAATTAAAGAAAAATATTGTCAACTGCTAGTATGATTTTGACTTCATATAGTGGACTAGTAATGCTTTAATTAGATCCAACGAACCATACCGAAATAGGGCCAAGAAATATCTCTAGCAAATCAGTAACATCACACACTAAATTAGAACAATGTGACTTAACAAACTACAACCAAGCATTTTTTTTTTTTCTTCCTGTGAGAATCCAAGGAAACCCAACAGACCTTACAGGATTAAAAATAAAAAATTAAAAATTAAAAAAAAAAACTCAGAAATTTCAAAATTCCAATAAATAACTCAACTCAGCCCATACCCAACTAAACAGATTCATGCATCCTTAACCCTAGCTCTACAAAAGCTCATAGCTAGTGACACCCTTACCTAGTACCATTTTATCATAGTGAACTGATCAGACCAAGTTTATCATTTCACAAGCAATTCATACCCACTGATCCATTCTACCAAGTATTCAATCAATTAAGTAGAAACTAACAAATACGAACTTCAAATTTGATTAAGCTAATTAAAATTTCAGGCATACCTTTGTCAGCCCTAGAATAGAAGGAGATTCAATTTAAACTAATTGTAATAGTCAGATCTGTAAATATTTGCATTATTCCCATTCTGCCCCTATTCTCCACTAAACCTGCAAGTAGACCTTCAATCCCCTTCCATTATGGGCCTAGAATAGATCAATTAATTAGTTTGATTTTCATTTAAAGGTTGAACTGGGTTGGTTCTGGTTCAATTTAAGTCATCGTTTACTTAATTTATTCAGAGGTCATGTGCTAAGTTTTAGTTAGAATTTATATTACTTCTGGATTAGGATATTGTAATTAGCTTTCAACCGAGTCCATGGCAGGGTGCATAAATCTCCATCTCAGATCAACTGGTTGGTCAAAAATCACACTTGCTGAAGAACAATGCTGCAGCAGGTAAGTAAGCCCATCTAAAACACAAGTTTGCACTTTCAAATGGTCATGCCCTCCTACAGATTACGTTAAAATCAATGTTGATAGAGCTGCCATTAAACTGGAAGATAGTCTTAATTTACAAATCTGTTGTGGAGGAGTTGCAAGAGATCGATCATTTTGAAAAATTACTCTTCTTGTTATGCTAGATCGACTGTGTCTCCACAACTCAACCCCAATACAGGTAGAAGCTCTAGCTATCAAGTGGCCCCTAGAGGAAGCCAAAACCTTAAACACAAGTAAAATCATTATAGAGGGAGGAGATAGTCAAGCAGTTATTCAGATCTTAGCTTCAGATTCCCAATTGTTCCCATGCATGGAGAATTACTAACATCATCAATGACATCAGGGAGCTGATTAAGTGTTTAGAACACATACAAGTTCATTCTGTAAATAGGGAAGCTAATTTCGTTGCTGAAGGAACATGTCTATCAGCGAGCATATGCCCAATGATGTTATTGGTAGGCAATTGACTATCGCTTTGGCACCTCGTCTTTCAAACTGGTGTTGCTACAATGGCATTTGCAACTCTTTTAGGGTATTGATGGAGGGAAGAGTGGAAGACTCCTTACTGGGGTGGGGATAGTTTTTGGGGGTTTGATTGCCCCTGCTTACATAGCAGAGATATCTCCTACCATTGATAGAGGATTGTTTATTATTATTTAAAAAGAAAAAAAATAAAAAATAAAAATCAGTTGAGTAGGTGTGTCTCTATGCTTTTGATTTGAATCTTGGTTCAAGGGTTTTGCCTAGTTCGTTATAAATGTGTGTACCACTTACATGTTGAGGACTTTAATGCTTATTGCATTAATACTACAAATTTTATGTAGTCCAATTTGGTTTCAAATTATGGATGCCCTTATGGATATTATGCTAATAATGTTTGGTTGTCATTGTTTCAGTGCTGGTCCATATACGCTCATGATAAAGTGCTTGAAATGCTAATACAAATGGGAAAATTAAATCTAAAGCTAGAAATACATTAATTGAGGTTTACTTGTGCACATACACTACTTTATTTTTGTTGTTTCCTATTTTGAATTTTAATGGCTTTGGCTGCATTTCTGGATTCCCCTGTTTCGAGCATCATTATTTTCTAACTTTAACGTTTCTTTTGTATAATACTTTTTTTGTGTTTCTGTGCTCAAGAGGTGTTTTGTGGTGTGTTTTCATTCATGTAACAATACAGGATAGACTTAGGATTGAAGAATAACAATTTAAATCTAATGCGTAATAGGTTAGGTGATTTGTTCGACTTTGTCTGTGGATTTCTTACATTCAATCCGACAAGTTAAATTGATCTCCTATGTGTAATTGGTAGGGAGTTCAATATGTTGGGGATCCTCATGCGTAACAGATGAGGTATTCTAATTTAGGAAATCTTGTTACCAAGAGTAGTGATTAAATTGGTTGTATGAAAGGGGGGGGGGGGGGGGGGATGGATCAATAAACTGTATTTTGTTTGGTGAAATTAAATTCCTAGTAATTTCTTTATTGAATTTGTTCAATGTTTTTGTTAGGAATTTTGTTATTTCTTTCCTGTTTTGTTAGTTTAACCAGTGATTTAATTAATTATTGATAATTTGTTCGATTAGATAATTAAATATATTTTTGAAGCTAGTACATGATTTTTGCTCTTTTCGATCCCCGTGGAAACGACATCCCTCCTACCTCTATATTACTTAGGAAACCTCGTGAACTTGCAAGTATGAACACAACATTGTACCTTTTTCTTTAAGCTTTCTCTCATAAGCATAGCAATTCCTTTTCAAGTGACCTTTTTGATTACAAACAAAATCAGATTCATTATTATTTTGATTATTCTTCTTCTTAAAATTATTTTTGCCTTTAGACTTTGGTTTACCTTGTTTGTTATAAACCTTGGGCTTAAAAAAAAAGAAGGTTTTTTCCATCCCCTCTTGTCTTACCTAAGGCTCATAATTTAGATTCCCTAGTTTTTGATGCCTCAATACACTGATCAACACAAACATTTTAATAAGATATTTAATATAACTTTTAACAAGAAGATAGTCATTACGTAAGAAACTTCATAAAATAATAGACAAGTCTTAGTCATCTAATTGGCTCTTTTTCCCAGTGCTGGTCAAGTCTTGAAGTAATTTCTTGAATGTATCAAGCATCTGATCTAGGCTAATAAAGGGATCCATTTTAAAATCATATAATCTTTCTTTTAAATAAATCACATAGTTTACATTCTTTTTCTGGTAAATTTGTACAAGCTTGGACCACACTTTTAGAGTAGTGTCATCCTCCTAACTCAAAAATTTGATCACACCACCAGTGATGTTCTAAAGCACGCAACTAATTGTAGTCTTCATCACCTCAATCCTCAACGAAGGTTCTGTGCTCTAAAAAGAAGCATCTGAGTCATCAATGGCTCTCAACAATCTTCGTTGAGCCATCAAGGCTCTCACTTTCCTCTTCCAAATATCAAAGTCCTCTGTGCCATAAATTGTTTCGATGTCTACCCTTAAGCTTCCAATTGGAGTCCTAAAATAACGATAACTGGGGTTTCCCTCCTTTCTTACAACCATTGACCTAGGGCTTTGGACGATCACACTAGGAGAGGAATCCCCTCCAAGATCCTCAAAATCCTCATTGGTTTCAACTTTGTTATTTAAACATAATCAAAGCACAAAACAACAGTACTTGAATTCAAGAAATACCATGTATAGTAAAAAAAAAAACCACAATTAAGGCACACTTCATTATCAAACAACACAAAATAATTCAGATACAGGTACAACAAAGCATCAAACATTCACAAATTAATATATACAGCTAATAAGAGATGTATATTGTTAACAAAAGTCATATATAGTTAACAAGATTACACAATCTTTAACAAGAATGACTTAATAGTGAATGATCCACACAATTTGCCTAAATTGCAATACAAAGGCTTAGAATAGTAAAAACTTCAATCAGTTTCACAAAACCTATTAGAAGGCATGCGTGGCTAGGAGAGAGAGAGAGAGAGAGGGTTGAGGTTCGATTCTTCTGTGCAACCTATGTTCACAGATATAATGATTGTGCTTCCTTAATTTAGTGTTATGATACATCTCATATATATGAACTACTACGTCCACAGATATAATAATTGTGCTTCCTTAATTTAGTGTTGTGATACATCTCATATATATGAACTAGAGTCCTTGTTCATCCCAAATCTAAGACTCTTGCACTCTAGTAGAGTTCTATTTACACAAGCATACTTATGGTTAGCTTAAGGAAGAAGTTATTGACAAAGTGAGCAAGTTCTAGGCAAAGGAGGTTCCCTGGCCTTTTCTTGAAAGAAAAAGCATTAAACCCATTATGCCCTGGAGCTTTATGGGATCCCATAGAGAATAGGGCATTTTTAATTTCCTCCATCGCTGGAGGATTTGAGATTCCAGATGTGATACTATTTTGATGTACAGGGGGAAGAGGCCTTCAAGAAAGTAGGATCAAGAGGATTGGAAGAGGTATAGAGATCCTGCATGTGCATGGCAAACACTTTTTCTACTTCTATTGGTCTGTGACAAACCTTTCCATCATCATCAGTAATATATCTCTCTTTGGACTTTTGGAATCAGATCTGCTCATGATTACCATCAGTGCCCATTGGAGGCTCTTTCTTTTGGCTTGTATCAGCTCCTCGTTAGGATTTTGGGGTTGCTCTAGCGCTTCAATTTTCGCGGCTAAATTGTAGAAAAGGTTATCGATGTCTTGGACTTGATCGATTCCGTATATTTAGACATGGCTAGTTAGATAGGTTCTATGGGTTTGCCTTATCTGTACACTACTTTATTCTTTATACATGAAGGTTACAATGTTATTAGCATTATTAACCTAATATGAATTTCGACTTACTCCTATTCACAGATTGATTGAGAATATTTCTATATATTACTCCCATTCTGCCATTAATCTCCATTAATTAAACCTGCAACGAGAACTTTAACGGTTCAATCCCATATTCAATTCAGATTTTTTTGCCTAATTTTGCGATTGTACTTTACAAATTACGATGTAGTGCTTAATTACTATTTTCCAGTTTTTACTTGGGTATTCATTGTTTGTTTTATAATTATAATATCTAAATTAGATCATTGAGACCAGTGCTACATGTTATCAAATCTTTGCTTGGAAGCTGTTACACGCCAGCACCTTACCCTTCACCTGCCTTTATGAAAGACTGTACTTTCTAGAAGAGGATCTCAAGTGGTTGTCATTGGAGGGATGAGATTGTCTCAGCTCAAGTGGTTAACTATACTATGGAGGGACGAGATTGCCTCAGCTCAGATCAGCAGATGTAACCATTTTCATATTTTCAAATTCCTTTAGTATATTGTAACAGAATACCACCGTAGTTCAAGTTTGTAACAACATGTTGTACATGCTACTCTGTAATCACATGTTAATCATTAATTTAGTACTATTAAATACTTACAGATTTATTGGAAACAAATAATGATAATTTTATGCTTTTAACTTGTGTTTTATAGCAGCTAGACCTGGGTGAAGATTTGGTCAGTCGTCTTTCTAAACCGAAAATAGTTGATTCTCTGGTAAGATTTGGACCGTTGGGTTAGGCTTGTGAGTCTGTTTCAAGTCATTTCCAAGTCAATCCGTGTCTCTAGCTAATTTCCTTCAATAATTTGACTAAATTTCTTTTTAAAAAATTACTTCAAAATTGAGACCTTGGTTCTTTTTCTTACTAGAAACGTTTGGTTGGCATGCAGTGGTGTGGTTTCCTCTTCTCCCCTGTTTCACACACAAGCTTAAAAGTCTTCCCCCGTCTCCAACGGCAGCTGCTTAAAAGTCATTAGGGGTCTTGGTTCTTTTTATTGGGTTTTGTTTGCTTAGAAATCTTCTTCCCGTCTCCAACGGCAGCTTAAAAGTTGTGTTGTTGGTAAAGCAAGAGTGAATGACTTGGGCATGGACTTCGTCTAATTCATACACAACATATCTCACCATGGACTTACCTTTCAGTTTTTCTCTCTCTCTCTCTGGCGTCCACTTGGGCAGACGACTTGAAGTCCACCAACTAGAATGGCAGGTTACGTTCATACCACTTTCAATAAAGTACCTAACTTTACCACTAACAATGAACAAAAAATTGTCGACAACATGATTTGCATGAAGTAATAAAAAGATAAAAACAATTTAATATTTTAAATTCTTTTGAAATGACACTACTTTTAGGAGGTACAACTTAAAAATGGTAATAAAATTGAAAGTGAAGAACCAACAAGAATGGCAGGTTATGTTCATACCACTTTTTGCACCATTACTAAAAGCGATAGCTATTGCTTTTAAAAGCTACCGCTGGAGACGTGGAAGAATTGAAGCCCAAATGAATAAAGAGAACGTAGGAGGCGGAGCAGTAGAAGAAGATGACCCACTGCAATGTGCAATGTGCAATGTGCAATGTGCAATTCAATCCAAGACCCCTCTTCGATTGTGAGTACTATAGGCCTAAGCTAATTTTTCTATAAATTACTCACTTGAAGCTGCCTAATACCACACTACCAAACTGCAAACCACAGTGGAAGTTACAAATGGCTCATAACTCCAATACTAGTACTACTCCATCCTTGTTATTCTTCTTCCCAACTCTCATAACAGCATTTCTTATTTGCCTTCTCCTCCTCTTCTCTTCATCTGCATTTTCTGCGAGAAGTGACACATCTTATTATGTTCAGTCGTCAACCCAAGTCAAGGCTGAGGCTGAGGCTCTCCTCAAATGGAAAGGAACCCTTCAAAACTACTCTATTGCTGCTCTCGGTTCTTGGAACCTCACTTCCTCGTCATCAGCGTGCAATTGGTTTGGCATAACTTGCAACAACGTTGGAAGCGTGGTTGAGATTAACCTTTTCCAAATGCAGCTGCAAGGTACGCTTCACAATTTCACCTTTTCTTCCTTTCCTGATCTCCTCCATCTCAATCTTACTATCAATGAACTCACAGGATCCATACCCTTGAGCATTGGTAATCTCACCAAACTCACCCACCTCGACCTCTCCAACAATAGCCTTTTTGGCATTCTGCCTCATTCTCTGGCTAATTTGCGTAGACTAGAGAGACTCTACTTGTATGATAATCAATTATCTGGTCCAATTCCTCCAAAAATTGGAGATATGACAAATCTGATTGACTTGGGACTCTACAAAAACAAACTCATTGGTCCAATTCCTCATTCTCTGGCTAATTTGACTAGACTAGAGACTCTCTACTTGTATAAGAATCAATTATCTGGTCCAATTCCTTCAGAAATTGGAGATTTGAAAAATCTAATTGACTTGACACTCTCCAGAAACAAGCTCATTGGTCCAATTCCTCATTCCTTGGCTAATTTGAGTAGAATAGAGAATCTCTACTTGTTTGAAAATCAATTATCTGGTCCAATTTCTCCAGAAATTGGAAATATGAAAAATCTGATTGACTTGTCACTCCACTCAAACAAACTCATTGGTCCAATTCCTCATTCTCTGGCTAATTTGAGTAGACTAGAGACTCTCTACTTGTATGATAATCAATTATCTGGTCCATTTCCTCTAGAAATCGGAGATATGAAAAATCTGATTAACTTGGACCTCTCCATAAACAAACTCATTGGTCCAATTCCTCGTTCTTTGGCTAATTTGAGTAGACTAGAGGGTCTCTACTTGTATGATAATCAATTATCTAGTCCAATTCCTTTAGAAATTGGAGGTATGAAAAATCTGATTGGATTGGCGCTCTCCAAAAACAATCTCATTGGTCCAATCCCTCATTCTCTAGCTAATCTAAGTAGACTAGAGATGCTCTACTTGTTTGAGAATCAATTATCTGGTCCAATTCCAGAAGACTTAGGCAGCCAAGCTTCCTTTGTAGTGATCGGCTTGTTTGACAACTTCTTATCTGGAAGCTTACCAAAACAAATATGTCAAGGAGGATCACTTCAACTATTCTCAGTCACAAACAATAATCTCTTGGGTCCTATTCCAGACTTGAGAAATTGTACAAGTCTAAGGAGAGTTAGACTTGATGACAACCAATTTTTTGGAAATATAAATAGTAGTTTTGGTGTACACCCGCATCTTAACTACATTGATATGAGTCACAACAAGCTCTATGGGGAGCTGTCAGCAAATTGGGGAGAATGCAAGAATTTGTCAGTGCTAAAGATTTCTGGAAACAATATCAGTGGAAAGATACCAGTTGAGATTGGTCAATTAACTAAACTTGGACGACTTGACCTTTCTTTCAATAAACTTGTTGGCGAGATACCAAAGGAACTTGGTAACTTATCCAAATTGGTCAATTTGAATTTAAATGAGAATCAAATTTTAGGGCATATACCAGTTGAAATTGGCAAATTAATCAATCTAGAGGTTCTAGATATATCATCAAATCAGCTAATCGGATCAATCCCAGCACAACTTGGTCAATGCTCCAAACTAATCTCATTAAGTTTAGGTTGCAACTCACTGAGAGGAAGTATTCCATCTCAAATTGGTGATCTAGTATCCCTACAACTTCAGCTGGATCTTAGCCATAACTCATTAGGAGGAACAATACCAACAGAACTTGCAAAGCTGAAAATGTTGGAAGTTTTAAATTTATCCCACAATATTATCATAGGATCAATATCCCCTTCTCTTGAAGACATGGTTAGCTTGGTATCTCTTGATTTGTCTTATAATCAATTGAATGGTGAAGTTCCTAATAACAAGGTGTTCCAACATGCTGCTTCACCACAAACATTTAGTAACAACAAAGGGTTATGTGGTGAATATCAAGGTCTTTTTCCTTGCAATCGATCTAGTGTAAATGAAGGATATAGAAAAAATAGACATAAAATCTCCATATCCATCATTGGTTCTTTGATAGGAATAGCAATCCTTGCATTTGCAATTATTGCTGTCGTTTTCTTCTTGAAGAAAGGTAATCAAAAAAGAAAAGGAGAAGCAACAAGAAGAAATCACGGCAATATATTGTCAATATGGAATTTTGATGGTAATATTGCTTATGATGACATAATCCAAGCTACAGAGAATTTTGACATCAAATATTGTGTTGGAACTGGAACTTATGGGAGTATTTACAGAGCAGTCCTACCTACAGGTCATGTGGTAGCCTTGAAAAAGTTTCATCCATTGGAAGGCAATGTGATAATTGATGAAAGCTTTGAAAATGAGATGCGTGTGTTAACAAACATTAGGCACCGAAACATTATCAAACTTTACGGGTTTTGTTCACATCCACGATACATGTTTCTTATTTATGAGTACATGGAAAAAGGAAGTTTGGCACATATCTTGAGCAATGAAGCAACAGCAATGGAGTTGGATTGGCTGAAAAGAGTAAACGTCATTGAAAGTATTACAAATGCTTTGTCCTATTTGCATCATGATTGTACTCCACCAATAATTCATCGGGATATTTCAAGCAAAAATATATTGCTAGACTTGGAACTTGAGGCTCGTGTATCCGATTTTGGTATTGCCAGACTCTTAAACGCAGACTCATCCAATTGGACGTCACTTAAAGGAACTCATGGATATATTGCTCCAGGTATTTAATTTTACATTTACTTTTTATGATACTTTTATTGTAATTTGTATAGGCCTTCTTCATTTTTAGTATGATATTTAAGATGTAGTGCTTATTGAATTGGGCTATTGAAATACCTGTATATGAATATGGATAAAAGAGAACATATATGTTTTTAAATGTCAAACATCCTATTTAAGTTTTAAGAATTCTAATGTAGAATCATTAAATTCTTTATAAAAGTATATTTTAGTTTATTTTGAACCTAATTATTTTAGAATTGTTATTGTATTTTATGTTATGAAGTTTATACTACTTGATAAGTTCTTAATGTTTCTTGACTGAATAACCGTTAAATTATTTTTTATTGAATTAATGCATTATATAAATTAGGATGTGTATAAATGTTATGTTTGATTAAGTGATTTAATAGAAAAAAAGAAAAAAAAAACTTAAGTGATATGGATAAAATAGAAAATATATGTTTTTAAATCTCATACATCCTATTTAAATTTTAGGAATTTTAATGTATAATCATTAAAAATTTGTTAAAAGTTATATTTTAGTTTATTTTGATCCTATTATTTTTGAATTGTCATGTTGTAATTTATATGTTATGATGCTTATACTTCTTGATAAGTTCTTAAAGCTTATTGAATAGATAACTGTTAAATTAGGATGGGTACAATTGTTATGTTTGATTAAGTGATTTAATAGAAAAAATTTTAAATGATATCTCAAGTTTCTTGGTGAATTTTTTTAAAAAAATATTAGAAACATTAAAACAAACAAAAAATAATAATAATAATAAATAAAAAATAAAAAACGCCCTTCCACATTTCGTGATCTACCCTATTATATTTTATAAATTATTTTTCTCTTTAATTTTTGGATAGAAAATAAATATCCCTAAAGCTGTTATATTTATTAATTTTAAATAAGTTACAAAATTATATTGTTTTTGAAAGGCTAAAGCTCTAGAATTTTATGAATCACTTAATATCATAAGTATATTTTAGAAATTTAATAGAGCTAAGTCTTGAACGGTTAGTAGAATCCTCATACCATGAGATATGACTTTTACCATGTTGATCCAAAATGTGTTGTTGTCATCGTAATTTCTTCTATGCATAAAACCATGTTTATCAAAAATTAAAAAAATAAAAAAAATCTAAATCTTATAGTTGTAGAGATAAAGACATTTAAGCTAAAATCTTCTACAGTAATAAGCACTAAGATAACTTAATCACAATCTTTATCCTTTTTAAAATACAAGAATTTATAGGTGGTCCCGAAGCATGTTCTAATTTTTGCCAAATGGCTTGTTAAATGGAGCCATTAATTATGTGGATTAGTTAAGTAATCCTTTTTTGTTTTTTGAAATTGTATTTTGACTCATAATAAAATTTGTTACCATGACAATAGAGAAATAATGTTTTACCTATGAAAATCATGGATAATATACTGAAATGATTGAATATTAGGAACAAATTTCTTTCAATGACATAGAGAGGTCTCCATGAGTCACATGTTTTTGGCATAGAATCTATTGGATTGACTCCAATTTGAAGCATAATAAATCTCAAGGTTACTTATTAATATATGAAGTAAAGCTTTGCAAAAAAATTTAACTAACCGCCAAAGAGTTGGCCCATTGGGCGGCATTGGCAACAATCAATCCTCTTAATGCAGACACTGGGGTTCGATTATTCTTGATAGTATATTTAAATTATATATAAAACCTACCCTAATGATGTAGTCGAAGCGCGCATAAACTGGCCAAGAAGAACGTCATAACCTAACAAAAAAGAAGAAAAGGAAAATTAAAGGGATAATTACTATTGCCCCCTTATACTTATGGTTTTATTACTAATCAAACCCCCTTCTTTGTGAAATTACTATTGCCCCCCTCATTTCTAACGGTGTTAAGTGACGGTTAACATCAAATATGAAATGTCTATTTTGCCCTTAAAATTAAGAAGTAAAAAATATGGCATTACCCTCATTTATAGAAATTATATTGCATGTCAATTATATCCATAAAATCTTGTATTTTAGAATTAGTTTTGGATTTGGGGGACCACATACTTATGATTGTTGAAACTTTCACATTCCACTTAAATTTTTCATAATCACCATGATGGAAGTTTTACAAACAAATTAGCATATAAGATCTAATTGATAGAAAATTTAGTAACATACATAATGGTCAACATATATTAGGTGATTTTCAATTTTCAGCTTTGAATTAAATTTGATATTTCTTAATATTTTTAGTTTCTATTTTAAGTTTTATTTAATTACATATTTCCTTTATTTCGTGAATTCCTTTTAGAGAAAAAAAATCACATCTTTCATTTATTCGTTGGTTTTTTTTTTTTTTAAGTGAAATTAAAGTTAATTTTAAGGATAGTATTATAACTTGAAAAATGAGCAAATAAGTAGAAAGATAATTGCAAGGTTATTTTTGAGATTTTGAAAAAATATATAGATGCCACATCATCAGTAAACTAACGGAGCTTAACGATAGGGGGCATTAGTAATTGTAGACAAAGTTAAAGGTTGGAATAATAAATTTAAAAAGTACAGGGGATAAAGTAGTAATAAAATCAAAGTACAAGGGAACAACAGTAATTATCCCAAAATTAAACTATTACCTCTCTTTTTCCTTAATAATTTATATGCCCAATTACTCTTTATTTTTACCACTTTAATCTATTAAAGCAATTTTTTTATTTATTTATAGTTTTTGTTTTCTTTATTTCCTTGTTCATAGAAATATATTGAACTTGATTCGAAGCATTTTTTTTTAACTTCCTCCTCTTATGTGTGAATTTTTTGTTTGGATTTTTTTATTCATATTTTCATTTCTTCTTTAGTGGAAGTAAAAATATTCATATTATCATGTTTAATCGATTTTGATAAAATTGGGATGAAGAAATAAAGAATAAATACATATAATTATATTTAATGGGTTTTGTATGAGAAGGAAGAAAAAGTTGAAAAGAAATAAAACATATTTGTGAAAGAAGAAAAAAAATATATAAAAAACATTAAAAATATAAAGTGGGCTGGACTTCTTAAATATGGACTAACAAAGAGTAAATCACTAAAAATTTGAGCATTAATTATCAACTGTTATCTCTAGATCATTCTCTTTAAAAATGGCAAACCCGTACCAAAGGTTTCTCCACAAACAAAGTTCAGGTAGAGGGGGGAAGTTTTCCTACGGAGCCTTACCTCAACAATTTTTGTTGGGAGGCTATTTCAATACCTAGACCATTTTCTTTCACATATAAAATTTAAAATGCATAGTAATTATTGTTTCTACTGTAAATTATTTGTTGTCTTGTTTATACATTTTCACTAAGGCATTTTCTTTTTTCTCTTGTAGAGCTTGCTTACACCATGATATTAACTGATAAGTGTGACGTATATAGTTTTGGAGTCGTGGCCTTGGAAATAATTATGGGAAGTCATCCAATGGAACTCATCTCTTCTTTAACATCACCAGTTGGTCAAAAGATACTATTACGGGACATATTAGACTCACGCCTCATTTTTCCACTGAGTCAGAATATTGCAAGGCATCTTATTTCTATTGTGAGAATAGCGATTGCATGCTTATGCAGCAACCCACGATCTCGTCCAACTATGCATCAAGTATCAAAAGAGCTACTTTTTTTTCGACCAACACTTGTGGAGCATTTTCAATCTATTACTATAGGTGACCTAAATGATGTTGAAGAGTCATTCGACTAATGAGAATTAAAGAAATTCATTTGAGACTACTCTCAAAATTAGCACTCAAGGTCAACTTTCTACCAATTTACACTATTTAATTTCAATCTAGTTTTCAAGAATATATTTGCATTTGTTTTTCAGCATCTTATAGGTTTGAATAATTGAAGTTTCCACTTTAAACAACATAGTGATTTTTATTTTTCCATTAAAGGTGAACAGAGGATGCAATAGAAATCATGATATATATTTTATTCATGAGTATGGTATTGAAGGGGGACATTGACACAATAGTGACATTGCTCCATTATAGCTTAGAGGTAAGCTTTTGTGTGATATGTTAGATAAATGGTAGTGTTTTTTTTTTCGAACTCACGGTAAATTGCTTGCTAGAATATTGCATCATTATTCCCTCCCTCTGTGCCATTCTTCTTCTTCTTTTTTCTTCTTTTTTTATTTTAAATTTTTTTTAAAATTTTTTTTTTCTTGGCTTTGCAATTGATTGTATTTATAAAAAGAATGCTAAATAAACACCATTACCCCCCCCCCCTTCCCCACCTCTTTATGTAGGGAGAGCATGGCAAAAGGAACATTGTGGAATTGAAGCACCAAGTTGCAGAGTTAAATGACCCTCAAGGCAGGGCATTTTTTATAAGCACTCTTCCAAAGGCCAAATCATAAGCTTAGGGTATGTTGATACTCTCTACTTGAAACTTAAAAACTCTATTCCTTATTATTATGTAATCCAAAAGTTTTCCTTGTAGGGCTTTGATGCTCTCTTCATGGAACTCCTTTGGGAATGTCTGTATTGGTCAATTAGTTGGGTTGTCATGGCAACCTTGGACTTTTTACACACATTGTCATAATCGATGCCCAACGATGCTTTGTTTCTCCATGGGCATGATTCACTTGAAGATAAGGTGCTTGGAGACCAATTATGTCCACATTGACCACTTTCATCCTAAATTTCATGTTTTAAAATTGCTTATATAGTTCTTGGAGGCTGATTTCATTGGTCCTACCTATAAAACCCTATCTTGAGTGCGTTCAAGGTCTAGGAATGGAACCAGCGCATCTAATAGGGTTTGTGGCTAGTGGTTTGTTATTTAGTTTGTACACATAAAACCTAAAGTGTTGCCGTTGAGTGTCTTTGACAATGTATTACTAACTAACATTTCTGTTTTTCAAACATGTTATTGCTTCCGAATTGTTACTTGTTGAAGAGGTAATCCATGCTGGTCAAAACATGTGGAAGCCTAGCCACTCCCTCCCAATGTTGGGTTTTAATTCTACATTTTGGTAAATATCTATATTCCACAGTTGTTTTAATCTATTTTTCAAGTTTACCTTATCCCCTTGTTATAAGTTCTCACATCTCTTTTCTTTGTTTGTTGTCATATGCTAGCCTTGGTGCATGGATCATTATTGGGTAATTGCAATAAAGAAAGTTTTAGGATCTAAGATATTCGAGTGACAATGATCAGAATTTTTCAAAAGCTGAAAGGCTCATAAGATGGGAATCCCACTTCTCTACTTTTATGTCTAAGTGGTAAATCTGCCTCCTCATTTGTGTACCTATGAAAATAGTTTTCTTCTCTCCTAGTCTATACCCTTTTCACCTATCTGACTCATATTTAAAACTTGCATTAGGGCTTACTGATTTACCCACATCAAGGTACGGGAATAAGGATTTTCACTTGCCATACCCTACCCTAACCTTTAGGGATAAATGGTTAATATTGGTTCCTTTGAATATTGTTGACATCTCTTAAATTTAAAGATGTGAAGTTGGAAGTATTTTCTGATGCCATTCTTGCGGTACTCAAAACACTCGCAAAAGATTTCTACCATTGATCCCTTGAAGATGTTATCACTTGGTTCATGGTAATTTCCTTTGATCGGTACCCTTCTTCACATCTCCCCTATCCCCTACTCCCAGTCTTCTATTTTTTTGCTTTCTTAAATGGATATATCAAATGTGAATTCTAACACCCTTGATTCTTCCTCCCTTCTGTTTGTCCCCCTCTTTATCTAGTGAGGGCGTCACATTCCCATTGTGAGGTTGATGAAGCAACATACTGAAGAGCCAATTGACCTCAAATGGAAGACATTTCATTATTGTATAACTATTCTATCAAGTGCCAAATCATAAATCCAAGGTATGTGACACTCTCTACATGATTTGCAATCATGATTTATTTCTTTTTGCTATGTATTTTGTCTGTGAATTTTAAAAGTAACCGCAAGCGCACGGTATCGTGTAGTTAACGGGTCGATCTCAAGGAGATATGCCACTTATAATTCAACTTCTTAATAGTAATGCGAGAGTGGAATGATTCAATTTTTGTTAACTAATTAACTAAACTAAACGATCCTAATCTATACGTCTAGTGCAATCAAATTGAAACGAAAAATAAATTAAACACAATCAATGCATAAATAAAAGACAGGAAAAAAAATGCGAACAATAAATATAAAAAGGGAAAAAAAAAGTAAAAACAGTTAGTATGTTAAAGCAGTCAGTAAAATTTAGTTCAGAGCTAAAATACAGATGCAACACCACCCGTCACTAGAAGCAGAGGCACGACTGTAGGCTTGCTCCAGTTATGTGGTCCGAGATGATGAATGAATAGGCAGAAAGTAAATAACAAAGCAATAAAAGGAAAAGGAAGCCTTAACCAAAGAGAGGCACGACTGTAGGCATATCTGATCAAGGATCCAGGGGAAGGGAGAACAATAAATAATGCTGAAAGTAAATCGAAATTAAGAATATGGAGGGGTAGATAGAAGCGGGAATGGAGGGAGGAGAGAAGATTAATAAAGAAGGTTACTTACTTGCGAATTGAACAAACGATTCGAATCTCAACCAACCGTAATAACCAGATCTAGATCTAGAATGATCTAAATCTGCAATTGCTAGACCCAAAGAAAAACGAATCTTAAAAAATTGAAACTTGAACTTGAAGCTTGAACTTGAATTGCATTACATAAAAAATTAAACCTAAACATTGAATCTAGAAATTTAAATCTCACTAATGCAAGCAAAGAAAACTAGAGAAAACCTAAATAAACTGAAAAGAGAAGAAAGAATGCTTCTACTAAGCTCTAGAACATGTTTTTCTTTGATGGAGTATGCTCTCCTTTTAAAGAGTTTACATGAGATATGAAGCACGGCTGAATTTGAATAAAACTCAGGGTTTCTATATGACTCAGCCAATTAGGGTTTTGACGTAGTAATCGCGCCGACTTAGAGATATCAGATGCATAATTCCACCGTTGGATTTGAGGTTTAAGTAGTCGTGAAGCTCTCCTCCAAAAATCAGCACGATCGGACATCGGATGATCGTTCAATGAAGGGTTTGATCGAAACTGGACAGAGGCATTCAAAAACGGGATTTTTCCTCTTTTTCTTTCTGAATATAATTTCTTTTCCTCTTTTTCTTTCTTTAATTAAATCCAAGATAGGAGATAAGATATTGAGGTATGCAAGGAATCTTTTCCATTTGGACTCTCTCAATAATATCTCTGTAGATTTGATTTAAAATTGCAGCCGTAGATCAAATTTGCCTTCTTTATCTCTTCAATATTTCGGAGTTGGCCCATAATCACACATCTCTAGTCCATCATGCTCCAGATCAAGCCCATTTTCGCATTTGAGAATTTGAATGGACTTCTTGACATGTAAAATAGCATGATTCAAGCCCAAAACTCCAAATATTTACTTAAATTTTGAAAAGTCCTAAAATCTACAAAAACAACATAAAACCCAAGGTAACTCCACTCTAAGTGTATAAAATGCATACTTTATACCCTAAGATTTCACACATAAATGTGCTAATCATATTTCATCTATGTTCCTTCCAAATATTTGGTGCTCTCTTCATGATAATCCTTTCTGGCCATGTAATTGGTTAATGACTTTGATAGTCAAGAAATCAAATCCGCGGTAGTCTTCAATTATCCCAAACACACTATCTTTAATTGGTGTGACTCATTAGGAGACGATGAATCCTAAATTGGCCATACACACAGTGTTGTCATCCATATGAACCCATATGTTTTAGAATGTATGTCTCTACAATTGGAGCACTAATGTGAACAAATTCTGAATGCATTGGAAACCCGATTGCCTTGGTAAACATTGGTGCCTTCCATATCAACACCATACTTGGAAACCAAAATGTCTGATTTACACTCAAACCCCCTAAAATTTGTTGTTTTTGGATCTAAAGGCGGATTTGGATGTTCTTGGAGACATCACTGATTCCATGATAGGTTACTTAATTGCATTAATATTATATTAAATCCTTTGTATTTTAATGAGAGTAATTGGTTGTTTTATTTGGATTTATATTATCTGGACAGATTAGAGCGTTTGGATATCAAGTCTAGAAAAATAGTGGTTTAAAACTACATCACCACATTTTAAAATCAAAGCAAAGAACCAGGCCCAAATTAAGATGGAGGATTTGATTATGTCCAAAGCTAGAGATTTGATTTTGTCCAAATCAGAAAGATTTTCGTGAAATTTCTTAATTCAACAAACAAAGATTTCGTTCTCTCTTGCGATTGGACATCTAAGGAAGAAGCTGAATTGGAAAGTGACTAAATTAGAAACCACTGCATTGGCAAGGAGGAAGATGGAAACAATCAAAGTAGCAAGGAGGAAGATGGAAACAATCAAATGGGCGAGGAGAAAGAAAGGAAACAACTGAATTAGGAAGAATTGCATTGCTAAAGCGAACAATGGAAATGACAAAATTGGAAAGGATGCAGAATTGGCAGGAATCCTCTATAAGAAGAAAGGCATTTTCAGAGATTTATCATCACAAGCTACAATAAGAGGAAGCCACAGTTCTGAGGAAGAAACGGCACGATGTTTTCTATTTTCATTTCTTTATTCTTCTTTTCCATGTCTAGTTAATTCCATCTTTCGATCAAGATTAATAGAAGTTTGATTTTCGACAATTATGAAACTTCGGGTAGTTAGTTTTCTTTAATTCTTAGGTATTTATACATTTTCCATATTTATTATGTTTTTGGATTGATCCTTAGAAAAGAGGACTATTGTTTGATGATTAATACAACATTTAGTCAATTAGAATAATTATTTATTATTCTCATATAAGTAACAAATAGCATCCTCGAATGGATAATCAATGCCCTAGAGAGTTTGCTATGAGAATGTATGTCCTAGTTTAAATAAACAAGGCTTTTCCGGGTTTATTGACTAGGGATTGGGTCTTTCATATTTCATGCGATTAATGGACATAACTCATAGGATAGATCCGAAGGTTATGTTTATTAATTAGGGGAATAACTCAAAGGATGGATCTGAAGGTTATTGAGAAAGTAGGGAAAGATTGCTTGTTAGAGGATTGATCCTCAATGACCATAACTGATTAGCACATGTGAAATCTTAGGGCATAAAGCATGCATTTTACATACTTAGAGTGGAGCTACCTTGGGTTTTATGTTGTTTTTGTAGATTTTAAGGTTTTTCATGATTCGAGCAAATATTTGGAGTTTTGAGTATGAAACATGCAATTTTATACGTCAAGAGGTCCGTTCAAATTCTCAAGTGCAAAAATAGGCCTGATCTGGAGCATGATTGGCTAGAGATGTGATTATGGGCCAACTCTAAAATATTTTAGAGATAAAAATAAATTTTTATCTACAACTTGAGATTAGAAATTATCAATCAAATCTATAGAGATATTATTGAGAGAGTCCTAATGGAGAGAAAGAGTATTTGCATGCTTCAATATTTTATTTCCTATTTGGGACTTGATCATAGAAGGAAAAAGAGGAAAAATAATCATATTTAGAGAAGGAAGAGGGAAAAATCCCGTTTTTGAGTGTCTCTGTCCAGTTTTGATCAACACCTTCATCAAATGGTCATCTGGTGTCTTATCGAGCTGATTTTTGGAGGAGAGCTTCAAACTTCTTGATCCTCAAATCCAATGGTGTAATTGTGCATTTGATTTCTCTAAGTCAGTCCGATTAGTACGCCAAAACCCTCCTTGTTTGAGTCAGATAGGAACTCTAAGTTTGATTCAAACTCTATCAAGAATCATATCACATGTAAACTCTATAAAAGGAGACCTTACTCCAGCAAGGGAGAATGTTTTTTAGAGCTTAGGAGAAGCACACTTTCTTTTTCTTTAGTTTATTTAGGTTTTCTCTAGTTTTCTTTGATTGCTTTTATGAGATTCTAATTTCTAGATTGAATGTTTAGGTTTAATTTTTCTATGTAATGCAATTTCAAGTTCAAGTTCAAGTTCTAGGTTTAAATCACATATTAGTTTCTTTAACTTCTTTATTACTAGTCATATTAATACTTGTATGCCAAAATGGCTGCAAAATAACCGCTATTAATTGAACTTGCAGGGATTCTTAGGTGCATGGGCTCTTGTCATATTAATACTTGTATGCCAAAATGGCTGCAAAATAACCGCTATTAATTGAACTTGCAGGGATTCTTAGGTGCATGGGCTCTTGCTTGCGGAAGTACTATACCTTCCACCTTGAGCATTCCAGCGAGACCTTCTTGTTAAATCCAGTGCAATTTTCTGGTCCTTGTAGATCATCTAAAATTACTGTGTACTTAACGCTGCCCATGCATGCAAAGTTCTTACCTTTTTAGTCTTTTGTGGTTTGGCTTTGTCTCTAAATTATGGTATATGAGATGCAGATTTCAGGAAAGCTAACTACTCCAAGTGAAGCATCATATGGAAAGCCAGTGAAACAGGTTCTTGGATAGCATTTAGTTCTGTTGATAGATTAACAATCATTCAATCAGAATCTTCCCAATAATTTGGTTTTCCCTATCTCCACACCATCAAAAAAAGCATTTTTTCCCTACGGACAAAAATAAATGGCCTACGGATAATGTTCGTAGGCAAGTCGTTGAGAAAAACCCCGTAGGGAACTTCTCCCTACGGAAAAGTAGTGCCGTAGGTTTAAATATTTTTCCCTACAGCACTAGCACCTTCCGTAGGGAAAGATATACAACTACGGACATTTTCCGTCGGGCTTGCTGTAGGTTAAACGGCTCTTATATTCTCCGTACGGAAACAAAGTTACGTAGGTTTAAATATTTTCCCCCACGGCACTAGAACATTTCGTAGGGAAAGATATACGGCTACGGATGCTTTCCGTTCGGCTTGTTGTAGGGTTAAACATTTTTCGCTACGGCTCTTGTATTCCGTAGGAAAACATGTAAACATGGGTATGCATAAATCAACATTGTTCCCTACGGCTTATTTTTGTACCGTAGGCAAATATACATCAATGCATTTTTGCCTATGGTCTGTTATGTCCGTAGGCAATATAATTATTTTGTTTTTAAAATACTACCATATAACCTGTAATTACATACTGCATGTCTACTTTGGAAACTCATAATATATAATAGAGAAGTACACAAAAACATAACCAAAATACTAAGACTTCCACATTCAAGATTCTAAATACCAGAAATTCATTTACAAAAAAGTCCCCATGCCATTGTTGAAGAGATATAAAAAAAACAAAAAGTTTGAAGCAAAAAGTCTCCCTTGCTCTCAAATTGTTATCCAACCAAATCTTCAATGTTGAGCTCTTTATCTCCATGTTCTCAAACTAATGCATCTGCAAGGAAACCAAAGAATAATGTCGCAAATATTGATTAGAAAAATATTAAATTGTAAGAAGCATAATGTATTTGCTGCTAAAAGACATATAGTGTCTGAATTCCTAAGTGACAAAAAGAAACAGGGAAGACCACCAAAGAAGAAAAAAGCTACGGGAATGCATTCATCTTCAAATAAAGCCAGTGAAGGTATGCCAAGTTGGAGGGTGAATATGAAGCGTTATACAAGGAGTACAGAACATTTGCTTAGGGGGTCCAGGTGTTTCGGCCGATCACTTCATTTAAATTCTTTGGATATAGTGCCTATCAGTGCTAAACGAGGTGATTTCTTACGAGTTATGCTGTATGTTATGCTATTTTTAGTTGTACAACTATTTATTCATTTTGCTTAAGTTTGGAATGATAATCCTGCAGCTAGACGGTCTTTGATTTCACAAAGACCAACAATCACAATTGAACAAGTACAAAAAACACATAATGCAGCTCATGCATTTCAGCCAAAGAATCCTTCTGCTTTAGTTGTAATGAGGTATGGCTATGTTTATGTTGGAGTTTACCTTGTAAGTTATCTCTTTTCACGAGTTCTTAATTTCTGCCTTAGTGTTCTTGCTTGGTGAATCTTGTTGATGATTTTTATTCTCTAAGTTTTAGACTACTTGCTATCACGTTGCTTTTGAAAACAGAAGTCAGTAAATGGAGAATACTAGTACCAATTCATAAAATGTTCTCTCCTATATCCAGATGCAGTTGCATAGGGGCATTAAACCGAAAGGAGGCCTATATCCAAGCTTGGTAGGTCCATAAAGTGCTGGTTGCTATACTGTGGGATGAAATTGATCTTTGAGTAGTTGCGGGTGAATGTTAGGTCTTTTACTTTCTTGGGTTCCATTTTTAATGGGCCTAATACTAAGTTCATAAACTAGGTAAAGTTAGGACACAAAACTAATGGTTAAATTAAGTGGTTAAGTTAGTTTCAATACTTAAAGAGAACTCCTATTATTAGTCCATTTAGTAACTTCAGAAAACCTTTATATATGTAATAACCACCGTCCTCCCCTCCCCCTTCCCCATCCCAAAAAAAAAAAAAAAAGGAACCACACGCACACAGAGACATCCCCACACTAATTATAGCCTAATTATAAATGATATGAGTGAAAACAGAGGTTTGGAGCAGCTGTTCAGGAGTGCATACTGGAGTGGCAGCCCAAACCTTTCTTTGCCCCCCTTTTCTTTGACATTTTCTATCTCATGCTCTTCCTAAGAAGATGATAGGTGTCATTTCATATTGTTGTTAACCATCAAGATATGGGCCCCACCAGCTAATTCAACCAAATAAAACTAAAACTGAACTGACCATCAGCCAAAGAGCCAGATCTTAGGTTTAACCTGATTGACATTCGGGTTGAGTTTGCGTTCTGCTAGTGGCCTGTTATCTTGGCTGGTTTTGATCAGCCAAAAACCTGTGTTGTCTTAGTAACTTGCCAATACCTTGGTTGAGTTAATGTTTATTTTTGTTTTTATTTTTTAATAATTTCGGCCATGGTTTCAAGGCCCATGGGACCTAATCAAGTAATGAAACTTCCAAGACAACCACCCTATAAACATTGGTCAAATCCTTAGTTTCCTAGCAATCTGACCCAAATTCTGGTCAGCTTTGACTGAGATTAGTTCATGGTGAAAAAGTGATGGCTGCAAGAGAAAGCTAGTTTGACCGGTTCACTGCGTTTGGTTTTTCTGATGCTAAATGACATCTTATGGTTGATGGTGCCTTCCAACATACTGGGTGTCCTGGACAGCATCTGAAAGTCTTTTGGGGTCATACCACATGATGCTGCTGCTCTTTCCTTTGATATTTTATGACTATTTTATTTGTACTCGTTGGCTGGCGTTTCAAACCCAGCCCGATATGCCTCATGCTGGGTCAACTGAGATCCCCTGGCACCTATCTAAGGAAATACAAGGATATTGCCCTGTTGACCCCTGTTTCGCCCTAACTTGGGCAATCTAGGCCCAAACTTGCTTGAGTTGACTGGGGAACATATCTGATCAGCATATCCAAGCCATCCTTAGAATTTTGTTAAGGAATCTGGATGATCTTATTTTTCAGTCTGCACCAATGTCTACTAGCACTTAACATATGTTTCTTGTGTTTTGGTCTTATGCAGCCTCACTTGTTGAATTCAGTTTGATTTCTACTAAAGATGTTTTTATTCTTTATTTTTTATTCTGACCATTAGTTCTTGTGCTTGCAGTCGTTCCCAAGTCCTTTTGTCAAAGAATTCTTTCCCCAAAAAAAAACAGGAAATGATTTTGTGGGACTCAAATGACAAGGCATGGCCTGTGAAATATGTTTATGCCAATACACCATTTCTAAGAGGTGGACTTAGTGGTGGTTGGATCAAATTTTCAATGGCCAATAATCTAGAACTGCATGATGTCTGTGTCTTTGAGCTTATCAAGGCAAAGGAAATGAGAGTTCATATTTCAAGGTAAAAGAAGACGTCACTCCACTAATCAGGGGGCTTAAAATGACAGAATCTTGAACTTCTTTGTTTTATTTGATGGAAGAAATCAGTTAAGTGAATCAGGGCAAGTACTGTCTCAATATACCATCAGGAATTCCAATCTTAAAGAGTTCTTTTCCTATTATAGCATAAAGGATGATTTAAATTAGATTAGGACACTTAATAGCTAGATAACTCTTTTCTGCATTTATTTACTTTATTTAGTCTTTTAGGGTTTTGGTTCCGTGGAGCAATGCATATAGGGTTTTCATATCCTAAACCTGATTTCCTCTCTTCTCTGTTCTTCCTTCACAATAACATATTCAGCAATTCAAGCTGCAGTTCAAGAAGATCTCCAGTGGTAAGTTGAATCATCCCTAATCCTAATTCTTCTTCTTCTAATCCTTTATAACCACAAACCATAACGTCACCTTTAGTTTATTCGATTTTCCAAGATCCTCACTCACCCAGTCCATTCCCAAAATCAAAATCGACCCCTAACCTTGACCACTACATCCTTTCACATAAGTTGAACTCAATCCCCTTTACAGTCCATTCCATCAATCCATATGTTAAAACCCTAACAGCCCCATCTGGGGTTCTTCCCAGGGAAACCGTAAAACTCAACCACCCAATTAATCAATCACTTTAGCCCATAATTGGATTGATTACTAGAGCTGGAAACCTAATTCAAGTTCCGACTATAAACCCTAGATTCTCTCAATCTTCACTTTTCAGAAATCCTAACCCTAAATTGCTGAAATTTCAAAACCAAGAATATTCCACCATCCACAAAAATCCAAACCTCACTGATAAGTTCTCCTATATCACTTCTCATCACAACATATCTAGGTTTACAACTATAAGAATGTCATCATGTAAAAGGGCAACCTACTCAACAAGAATTTTTTTTTGGGGGGGGGGGGGGGGGGGGGGGGGGGGGGAGGATGTAAACTCACTTGCAAAAGTATGTCTGAGAAGTTATCATCTCAGCATGGTTCAGTGGCATCCTTGTTCAGTCTACAATGAAAACAATAGGTTAGAGGAGAAGAGATGATGGCAACATATAAATTATTTTAAACAATGGAATACCAAAAACCATTATAACAACAAAAAAGCATACATATACTAGACAATTATAGTCAAAACAACCATTCACGACGAAACACTTTTTTCATTATTCCTTTTTCTTCTTGGTTTTTCCAATGAATAATGAGCTTCATATAGCTGGAGCACATTTATGTAGAAGAAAAAACAGAAAATAAAGAAAGATGGAAGGAAAGGAGTTTGTAGTTAACCTGTGTCTAGGTCCCCTGAGAGTTGATGAGTTGTCTAAGTTGGGAATGTAGTTCAGCAATCATACTTTCATTTTGAGACATTCTATCCTTTAAATTAGCGTTCTCCCCCTTCAAGTCTTGAATTTCTTCTTCATGCTTCTTTGCACGCATTACTTGTGTCCCATGTACTTGTTTAGGTGTAACTCCAGCACCTTGAAGTCGCATCCTTCCATGACAATCCCGCCCGAACACTGTCTGAAATGCATTTTCTTGAACATCTCTATCTTTTACCTACGAATATAAAATGTCCGTAGTAATATCTCGGTTTATGCCTACGGTTTATTTGTGATCGTAGGTAAAAATGTTTTTTTACCTACAGATATAGAAAGTCCGTAGTAATAATTCGGTTTATGCCTACGGATTTAAAAAGTCCGTAGTAATATTTTGGTTTATGCCTACGGTATAGAAACGCCGTAGGCATATATGGGTTTATGCCTACGAGTATTGGGAGTCCGTAGGTAAAACCCATTTTTCCCTACGGTAAGTGCGGCTTCCATAGGGATAAGTCGTAGCCTTAAACCCTTTTTTTGGTAGTGTGAATTCAGATAGAAAATGATAAAGAAGAATAAGAAAACAAAGGGTGTGTTAAATTATAGACAAAACAACGCTCCAAAATGCCAGGGAAGACGAAGGAGAGGAAGAAAATGAAAGGTGTGTTTGATTAGTAGACTCAACCTCATCATCTGAGAGCGACGCATTTAATGGTCTCCTCTTGTAGCTTTCACTGAAATTTCTTTCAGGTTCTGGTTGATGGTTTTTTATGTAAAAATCTATTTGTAATTCCTATAGGTGTAGTGTGACTAAATAAATATATTTTTATTCATCAAACTTTTAAATTACATTTAATCTCTTTGTTTTTCAAATAATTAATATTTAATCCAAGTTGTTAGAATTATAAGTTTGTTAATCATGTTGTACTTAATCAAGATAAACTTATTTTGTTAAAAATATTTTTTTTATTTAAAAAAGAAAATAAAAATCTTTCCATCCCCCTAGTTTAAATATTGTTTTTGTCATATTTCCCCTCCCTCCCTCTCCCTTCCATAAATTATAAGAGCTAAATAACCCCAATGAAAGCTATTGGTCTTTGTGCAATCTTTATTTCACTCCAATAAGTTACAAGAGATAAGGGTGCAAGTTTGGCCCTGACGCCCAGAATCTGCCCTAGTTCGCCCTGAGGTAAATTTAGTTTGGACTCATAAATCTGGCCTTGAAGGGTAAGTTAAGGCCAGCCTAATTAAGGTGGGCCTAATTGATTCAATGTTAGATTAAGGCTAAGTGTTTGACTAGGGCCAACCTATTGGCAGTCCTGATTAGAGTCAAGCACTACAAGAAAATGGGCCTACGGCGGCACTTTGGGTAAGGTTATAGGTATAAAACACCACTGTATGTTAATTTATAGCAGCATTTCCCCAAAAATGCCGTTGTATGTTAATATATAGTGGCAATTTTAGAAAGTGTCGTTATATATCATTTTGTCACGGCATTTTTCCGCAAGTGCCATTGTATATCATTTGTTATAGCGTTTATTCAAAGCGCTGTCATATATCATTTTGTCACGACGTTTATTTGCAAGTGCCGTTGTATACCACTTTGTCACGGTGTTTATTGAAAGTGCCGTTGTATGTCATTTTGTTATGGCGTTTCCCTAAAGCGCTGTTGTAATCTATGTCACTTTTTTAGCGGCATTTCTTTTCCGTCGTATATTCTTAAACTTTTTTATTTTATTGGTTTGGTTTGGTTTTCCTTAAACCTTTTTTTTTTATTTTAGAATATAGTGGCATTTCCCCAAAAATGCCATTGTATGTTAATATATAGCTTTTTACAAAGTGCCGTTGTATATCATTTTGTCACGGTAATTTTTCGCAATTGCCGTTGTATATCATTTTGTCACGTCATTTTTCACGGCGTTTATTTAAAGTGCCGTCGTATATCATTTTGTCACGGCATTTGTTTGCAAGTGCCGTTGAGTGCCATTTTATACCACTTTGTCACGTCATTTGTCACGACGTTTATTGAAAGCGCCGTTGTATTCTATGTCACTTTACTAGCGGCATTTTAAAGAAATGTCGTCATATATTCTTAAATTTTTTTATTTTATTGGTTTGGTTCGATTCTCCTTAAAACCTGTTTTTTAGTTTTAACAAGACAAACACAAGGCAACTGAGCAAGCCAAACGTAGTGCTGACATTTTTATGAAACGCCCTCTTATAACCCAAATTTCTTCCCTCGTGAAATAACCCCACCATTTTTTGGTTACCAAAACACACCGCGCTAGTTTGGAAGACGAAGGTTTCTCCTAGATCGTCTCTTTCACTCTCGTCTCAAATCGTGTCTCTTACTCTCGGCATTTAGGGTTTTGGTCTTCTCGTCTCAGATTTTCTCTCTCGCTCGTGATCGTCCTCATTCGCTGCCTCTGCTTGCTGCAGAAGCTACTCAACTCTCCACCTTCGGTCAAGCTGGATCTTCTCAGGATTGATTATTGATTGTTCACATCTATTCATCAAAAGCTCGATTTGTTGTAGAGGATATAAAACGATCGCCAGCTTCACAGGTACCACGCCTCTCTCTCTCTCTCTCTCTCCGGCATTTGCAAGGAGTGTTCTTCCATATTCATAGTATGTCACATTACTTCGAACAATCTCAATCCCTTCATTTCATGATAAAAAATTCCTCTACCATACCTAAGGCGAGTGGATCTGTTCTAGTTTTATTGATTACTTTCCTGTTCTGTTCTCTGTACTATTCTATCTTTGGCATCATAAATTAGTACATATGCTGCCTTGCTTAAGAGTAGATATAGGGCAAAGGGATCTGAAAAGGAGAATAAGCAGTCTGAAACTGAAAATGAAGAATTCTTTTTGAAGAATGGGGCGTTGTTGTTAGAACAGCTAGTTTCTTCTAGTGGTGGTAAATCTAATCTCGTCCGTGTATTCTCTGCTATCGATCTCCAGAAAGCCACCAATAATTATGATCAAAACCAAATAATTCGTCAAGATGGATCCTATAAGTTGTACAAAGGAATCCCCGAAGACGAAATGGTTTCTGTTAAAAGGTTTGAGGGTAGGGGAAAGAGGTATTGGTTGGGAGAGAGCATATATAAGAGAAATTGTGATAGCATCACAATTGAACCATAGCAATGTCCTGAGGCTCTTGGGTTGCTGCTTGGAAACTGAGGTTCCTATTCCATTATCTGGTAATGTTATACTCAATTGCAAGCATTGTTAATTGAATTATTTTAATAGCAGTGACCTGTTTATGATAAGTGGAACTTCCAATCTAAATGGCTTTTGTTTTGAGATGGTTTATGAGAGATTTACTTCCAAGCTTGCTGGAGTGGGAGATTGATTTGGATCTCTAGCTACCTCATGTTGGATAAGGACAGAAGTTTTGTATCTTGAATACAGTTATCATGTTGAACATAATTGAGTTAAACTAATAGCACCATCTGATGGGAGGCCAAATAATATGCTAGTGTAAATTAAAGTAACAAACACAATTGTAATGGATCAAGTATTCAACAAACAAACCACCACAAACACACAAGATTTTTAACGTGGAAAAACCCGCAATGGAAAAAACCACGGGACCGTTATAGGAGTCCACCCAAACTTCCACTATCACCAAATGATAATAATAATGGGCATACAATCAATATTTCATCTCCAAATAATATTAGAGGAACACAAAGTCACAACCACATCATCAAATAAATAGAAATTTGAGATAATGGAGAAAAGTCACCAGAGAGGCTTCTCGAGAACTGTGATAGAATGATATTTTGACCATTGAATATGAAGAGCTAGGTGTCACGACCATTCCCTTCAAATCTCACTTCATTCCAACAATGTTTCACCATCGGATTTGCCGGAGAAACCAGAAATCCTCTTCTTCTTTCTCTCGTTTCTTCTCTCTCTCTCCTCTATTTCTGCAACTTTACTATGTGCGGCTACTGTAGCACTCAACGAAAGCAATAGGTTTTTGAAAAACCTACTGCTTTGATTCATTAAAAAACTGGGCCCCCATCTGATTTAATGGGCTGGACCCAACAAATCTCCCCCTCTGTGCCCATGAGGGAGGAAACAACAACTTGACTCCTTACTTGGAATCCATGTGTGCAAACTCCTTGCACACCTCAAACTTCTCTCGAGTAACAATCTTTGTTAACATATCAAAGGCATTCTTATCTGTGTGAATTTTCACAATCTTAAACAACTCATCTTCCAACACATCACGCAACCAATGATATCTTACATCAATGTGCTTTGTGTGAGAGTGATATGTAGAGTTCTTGCTCAAGTTAATAGCACTCTGACTATCACCAATACCACATACTTGTCTTGCTTCAAACCCAGTTCTTGGAGAAATCTTTTCAGCCACAACATTTCTTTCCCTGCTTCTGCAGTGGCAATGTATTCAGCCTCAGTTGTAGACAGAGCCACACATTGCTGTATTTTGGATTGCCAAGAGACAGCTCCCCTTGCAAAAGTAAACAAATACCCAAAAGTTGACTTTCTACAATCAAGGTCACCCGCCATGTCAGAATCAGTATACCCTTCTAAGACTGGATCTGAACCTCCAAAACACAAACACAATTTGGAACTTCCTCTCAAATATCTAAAGATCCAACACAACTTCCAATGATCTCTCCCTGGATTATCAAGGAAACCTGCTCACAACACTAATTGTTTGTGCAATATCTAGTCTAGTGCAAACCATGGCATACATAAGACTACCAACTGCAGATGAGTAAGGAATATCTGGCATTGCTTCTCTTTCTTAACTGGTAGATGAACATGATTGTTTACTCAATTTAAAATGATTGGCAAGAGGAGTGCTTACAGGCTTAGCACCCTGCATGTTGAACCTCTTAAGCACCCGTTCAACATGTTTTTCTTGTGACAACCATAGCTTCCTAGTCTTCCTGTCACGAACAATCTGCATGCCCAATATTTGTTTGGCTGGCCCTATGTCTTTCATATCAAAGGACTTGAACAACTGTTCTTTCAACTTCTTAATCATATCTGCATCTTGCCGAATAATCAACATGTCATCAACATAAAGGAGAAGAACAATGAACTTACCATCTGAAAATTTTATGAAGTATACACAATGATCTGCTTGAGTCTCCTTATACCCAATAGCCACCATAAGTGAGTCAGACTTCTTATATCACTGCCTTGGTGTTTGCTTTAGTCCATAAAGACTCTTCTTTAACTTGCATACCAAGTACTCCTTCCCTTTGACTTCAAACCCTTCTCGTTGCATCATATAAATTTCTTCATTTAGTTACCATGAAGAAATGCAGTTTTCACATCTAACTGCTCAAGCTCAAGATCCATGCTAGCTACTAAACCCAAAATGACTCAAATGGATGTCAATTTTACAACTGGAAAGATAATCTCATCAATGCCAATGCAATTTTTTTGTCCGAACCCTTTCACCACCAAATGAGCCTTGTGTTTCACTAGCTTCTCAGATGCATCTCTCTTTATCTTGTATACCCATGCATTTGTTCTTCAATGCTTTTCTGCCTCTAGGAAGTTTTACCAACTCATAAGTATGTATGCAAGGAACTCATCCCTTTTTGCATAGCTTTCACCCAACTAATTTTATCATTGTGGATCACTACTCCCTGAAAGCTTTTGGGCTCCCCCTCATTAGTAAGAAGAATATACTCAAAACTGGGATACTTTTGTATTGGTCTATGCTCTCTTGTGGACCACCTCACTTGAGATGCTACAACCTCTTCTTGTGGGGGTTGCTCCCCTTGTTCAATATCCTTATGATTCATAGAATCATCTGTCACAATCCTTAGATCATTAAGATCAAACTGTTCTTCATGAGTAAGTTCTCCTCTTGGAACAGATGTGGGATCAAACATAACATTCTCAACATAAGTAGGCTTCTCAAACTTTTCAAAGTGTGTAATATTTTCAGCTTCACGAAATATTACATCTCTACTTCTGAAAGTCTTCTTCTTTTCTGGATCCCATAATTTGTACACAAACTCTTCATTTCCATATACCAATAATGTCACACCCCGCCCGCCAGGCCCGGTTAACCGCCCGACAACCCGCGGATGTGAACCGTCACAGGATCCATGGTTTTAGTCTATCAATAATAATAAATACAAATACAGATAATCAAGAGCAAGAATAGTGCAATAATTAATAAACAGGTTACAGGAGTCCAAATACTCCAATAAAAATCCAAGAACGAACGAAAGAGGGAAAATCAAGAATCAAAAGTAATATCGAGTTCAGCGGAAGCAAAATAAATAACTAAATAATCTTCATCTTCAGGAGGCTTCATGCTCTGCAAGTTCATGTATCACTGTCTGTGCCACATCAGCTTCAAACGAGAAGGCTCTTTCATACGAATCATCTCCAACTTCTGACGTTGTGCAACCATCTCATACAGTTTATATAATACATACAATGAAAGGAATGAGTTCCAACGAACTCGATGAACAAGCAATTCTCATATATATGTCAATACAATCCACGAATGCACATATGAAATGATATGGATGATATGCAGAAATATGAATGCTACTAAGATCTAACTATGCAAGTCTCTAATGGCTGACATGCTTTAAGATATACACCAGCCCTCCTTTGGGTAAGTCTCATCACTCTGATCCGGCAAGGACTGGTTACTTCAGTGTAGGGATCCCGGGCAAAGGGGTAAGTCCACACCTGGCTCTCAAACCATGGTCAGGGGTTAAGTCAACACTCTCTCACCACGACCATTGGCAATGAGTACTTGGCGCATGTCGGGGTTTCTAATCCAATGCAAGGTCATAATGGTAACATACTATATGAAGTCCAGATACTTCCCCTATGGCACCAACCAACTCGGTTCAGTATCCTTCGCAACCTAGGAGTAAGAATCCTCACGGACTGGCTACCTCTGTTGGACTCCACTCCTTAACCCTATGGTCATCCACATATTATTGGGGCGGATGCTCTCATGACTCCTCACGACACCCGGTCCGTTCCTAGGACGTCCATGAGCCCAACCCTAACATATGCAACCCTACCATTACATGACCAATAGTGGACCACTGAGTCTCCGCACGGACTAGTTACCGCTGTTGGATGAAACATAGTCACGTCACCATTGTCACGGGTCACCCGGCTTCAATTCCCCTGCCGAAAGGGTAATAGCATGTGGGGTACCTAGCCATGCAATTCTAGACTCCCTAAGTATGTCATCAAGTAATCATGATAGTGCTGGAGACATCAACGGGCATGTGTCCCATTCCACAGCCTTCTGATATCCCAAGCCAAGATATCCCAATGGAATACCCCTTCCATCACAATCACACTACATCACTCTTTATCATATCATGAACAGTTGTGCAATATCATAAAAGATGAAGTACATCAAGGAATACCACAAACAACGAGTATACAATAAGATTCACATGCTTTATACAATTACAGCAAGATACATGATCAAAGAATAGTAAATAGAACAGTTGAATCATCATGTATATGTAATTGCATATAAATAAGAATGCATGTCCTTACCTGTAATTATGTAAAACTCCTCTAACTTGAATTCCAGAAACTATTATAAGACTTCTACTTGAAACAGAGAACACCTAGACATAGGGTTACAAGAATATATAAGAGTCAAGAGTCAAAACAAATCCAAAATCAAACTTACACAGACATTGGAAACCGGCCGGTCGGTTGAGCGACCGCCACTAGTGACCGCCCCAAAAACAGAGAGTTACAGATCCGAAACTCAGGCTTCTGATCATCCGTTTTCAATCCGGATTTCGAGTGATCATGGCCTAAGTCTCGAATCTAACACTCTAAGAGACACTAGGTGAAAAGAAACCTAACAATTATCATAAATGGATTACCCAGAAACTCTCCACTTGACTGGATCTATCCATTAACAAATGCAGGGATTCGTTTCTGGACAGGATCTCATCAAGAACATTGGAAAGGGAGTACAACAAATCAATTGGGTAACCACTAACAAAAAGGGGATGGGTTCATATCAATCAGAGGTTTAAAAGAAGAGAATTGCAGATGGAGATTCATTACCTTAATCAGAATCACCAAGAATAGAAGAGAAAAGGTTTCATATCATTAACAACACTTCAGACCTGAATCTCGCATGTTTCCACAGCCGCCTAATCGCCCAAAATAGCAATCCCGAACATAATAATGCATTAATAGGGCGAGGGATGCTATTTATAACGACCAGGGGGCAAAAATAGGGCAAAACCCTGAAAATAGACCGGGCGGTCGCTCCAAGCGGTCGCTTGGTTCAATCGACCGCCACTAGCAACCGCCCCCATGTATATTGCTATACAAGGGTGCTTTGCTCATGGGGTTAATGACCAAGTACAACCTAACCCAAATGAAGACATGGGGGAGATCATAGTCCAAAAAATCAATCTCAATAGGTCAATAATAAAGGGGTTAGGGTTTCATCATAACATATGACTCATGAAAGGTTATGATCATGGAAAGAGAGGGAATGATTGTTATCAATAAAATAACAAGAAATCATAGGAAATCTAGTTTAGGTTAATAGAAACATTACCCATGAGGTTTGCCTCATATGGAAGGTTACAAAAGGTTTCCAGAAAGATCATTCAAAGGTTAGGGTTAAGGTTTCAAGAATCTATTAGCCAGGGTTAAGATCATGATGATGATCATAGATCTCAAAGAATAGAATGAGATCATGGAATAGATGGTTGCAAGGATGCATCATCTTTTTCCTGATCTCAAACAAGAACAAGAGCGAAGAAAGAATAATTAGAAATCCTTATTAGGTTAAACATGGATCATGAAGAAAATATAGTGTGATCAAGGATAAAGAATTAGAGAATGATAGGTTACAATTTTAGTAAAGAAAACACATTGATTGGTTGTTAACAAGATCAAATTAAGGGTTCTTGGTTTGATCCAAGAGGTTAGGATTTCACCCTTTTTTTTTTTGGCTCCCCATGAAAAGGTTGAGAGCACCGGATGAAGGGAAGTAAATTGATAGCCAATAAAACAAGAAAATATAGATGATCAAGTTTAGGTTAACACAAATATTATCCAAGGGAAAGAGAAACAAAGAATCAAGATTCACCGATGGGAAAGAGAAACAAAGAATGCACAATCTGAAAAGGTGTTGGGAAGTTTTCAACAGATAAAAGAACAATAGGGTTTCATATATGGTTACCTCTCATAAGAGTTGGTTACCTCTCATGAGAGTTACCCATAATTAATTCTCACAAAAAACAATCCAAGATAGATAAAGGAACATCTCATTAGTATTTCAAAATAAAGAATGGATTTAGGAAGGGTCTACTAATGAGAGAAAATAAGGTTCTCAATTAAAGTGAAGGGAAATAAATTCAAATCATACAATTAGGGATTTACTAACAATAATCCGTGTATCCCACGAAAAGACTAAGGAGAATAAAGATTCACCCTTAGGGCAAAGAATTTACAATCAAGAAAGGTTTTGGGGAGAGTCCAAAGAATTAATAGAAATAAAAGGGTTGCCAATTGTTCCAAGGAAAAACAAGGATCAACTCCTCAATCATGAGGACACAAGGGAAGGTCATGGTAATAATATGAGACCTTCCCCACAATAATAAAGATAGGTAGGAAATTAGGGAAAGTATCATTAAGAGCTTTGGTGGAATCAAATTCAAGGATCATCGCCATATGGCTTCAAGATCATAGAGTGAATTGGGGGATTCACTCTAGGGCTAATAGAATTAAAGAAGAGGTCATTACAGCAGTGTAATACCCTTCTCAAAATCAGAATATCAGAAGTAGAGAAAAAAGAATGAATTAAAGAAGAAACAAATTGAATACCAACATTTTAGAAGAGAAACCGATGAAGAAATCAGAACAGATGCTTGAGGATCTTTCTTGGCTTCGAAGGAGAGGTTCTAGGGATCCTCCCACGTTCTCCAAGGCTTAGAAACATAGTGGGAGTGAAACACTTGGAGTTCCCCCTTTTAAATAGCACAAAGAGTCCAAGAATTACTAGGGTTTCCCGACCAAACGCCCCCTCCCCGTGTGGTTGATTGGTCGCCAAAGAGGAAGTTCAAAGGTCGATCCCACACTATCTAGAGGTTTAGAAACATAATAGGAATAGTTTACCACGAAATTAAAAGAAATAAAGCTTTTGAAAACCTTCAAAACAGATATTTACCAAAATGCCACTGCCTGGACAGCTTGTTCAAAAATAGGGATTTAATGGGCCTAACTTCAATATTTTTGGATGGGCTTCTTTCAACACATCATACTACTTACCTAGTATGGAGGGAAGTCTTCAAACCAGGTCCAACTAAGCTTTAGGTCCATCAATCAAGTTCTTCTTCACAAATAAATAGTTCAACACCAAATCAAATAAGGTTTCCATAAGGAAACACCATCATCAATATCCATGGGTTTTGGGTCAAACACCATATCTTCTACTGAGATGGCCCACAAAGACATCTTCTTAAGATTTTCAAAGATAGTAAAACTGAAATCACGGTCAAACTTCAAAGTCAACATTAAACAAAACCCGACTTCACCCAAAACACATCGGGTTTTCGGGCTAGATTTGGGCTGGGTGTCACAAATAATATGCAAGGAACCGCCTTGTCATCAAGCTTTGATCTCAGCTCCTTTGGTATATGTGCAAATGCCTTGCAACCAAATACCTTCAGATGAGAGTAGGAGGCATCCTTCCCTCTCCACACCGTTTTGGAATATCAGACTCTAAAAGAGCTGATGGAGACCTGTTCATCAGATAACAAGCTACTTCTCCCCAAAATGGTTTTGGCAATATAGCCATTTTCAACATGCATCTCACTTTCTCAACAATGATCTAGTAGTATCTCTCTGCTACCCCCATTGTATTGAGGGGTTACAGGAACTGTTTTCTCATGTCTAATGCCATACCTAGAACAATAGCTCTTGAACTCTTTTGATGTGTACTCTCCTCCATTATTAGTGCGGAGACACTTCAAAAATTCTTGTTTCTCTTTCGGCCATGACATGGAAGTGCTGAAAATAATGGAATGCTTAGTCTTTTGATTTCAACAAAAACAACCACACCTTTCGTGATGCATCATCAATGAAAGTAATAAAATATCTATTACCTCCTAATGATAGAACCTCAAATGGACCACAAATATCAAAATGTATCAATTCTGATAAATTTGACTTCCTACCATGATACTTTTGAAATGAAACTCTATGTTGTTTACCAAATAAACAATAATCACAAGGATTTAAAAACATACATTTGGCAAGAAGAATCAATGACTTCTTTGTTAGAACCTGCAGCCCCTTATCACTCATGTGACCCAGTCTCCTATGCCATAGATCGGGTAAGAAATCATCCTCTGCTGCATTCAATCCACCTTCACATACTCTCACTCTTGTCTTATACAAAGAGCAACAAATATCTACTCTAGCAACCACCAATGACCCCTTGGTGAGATTCCATCTTTCATTACTGAAGGTACTCTCAAATCCTTTTCTATCCAAGGCAATCCCCGAGATCAAATTGAGAAGAAAATCAATATCATGCCGTACATCTTTCAAAGTGAGTGTGTAGCCCATGTTTGTCACTATACAAACATCACCAACACCCACAATATTGCAGGCACTAGTGTTCTAAATCTTTACAGTTCCAAAGTCTCCTACTTTGTATTTAGTGAAAGACTCCCTAATAGGAGTAGCATGATGAGAAGCTCCTATGTCAATAATCCACTCAACCTGATGATCTAACACATGCAAACACTGATCATCACCAAAATGAAGAAGAACTAGAGCATCATCAGATGTTATAGAGGCAGTATTATTATCATTATCTTTCCTCTGACTGCTCTCCTCATTTTGCTCTCTTTTCCAAATTCTACAATTTCTTTTCATATGCCCCCCTTTGCCACAATGATAACACTTGAATTTTTCTCTAGATTTTGATATATCTTTTGATTTACCACAACTTTTGGCTTTATCACGACCTTTGTTGAACTTGTCTTTGCTCCTCCCCTGTTCTCTGTGACAAGTGCTTGTGCATCATTTGAACCCATGGACTTCCTTCTTGTTTCTTCATTCAATAATGCACTAGTAACCATGTTCATTGATAATTTACCCTCTGGAGCAAAATTGTTAATTATACAACCAAAGTCTCCCAAGAATCTGGTAAGGAACTCAATAATAAAGCTTGCAACTCATCTTCAAGCTTCAACCTCATTATGCTCAATTGATTCACTATTCTTTGATATCCATTCAAGTGTTTAATAACTCAAGTATTTTCCTTCAACTTCATATTAAAAAGCATTCTCATAAAAAAAGCTTTATTCTTAGCTGTCTTCTTTTCATAGAGACTCACTAACTTTTTCCAAAGTTCTTCCACCGATGTCTCATTTGCAACATTATGATAAACACTAATGTCCAGCCACTGTCAGATCGTGCCAACAGTTTTTCTATTTAATTTTGTCCACTCAGCTTTAAACATATCTCGATTAATATCACCTTCAACAGGTTTATATAAATCTCTACAAAATAAGAAATCTTCCATCATAGGCTTCCAAATAAACCAATTTGATCCATTAAGCTTAATCATAGTACTTGAGGTATTTTCCATTTTAATTTACACAACTACCAACCAAGCTCTAATACTACTTTGATGGGAGGCCAAGTAATATGCTAGTGTAAATTAAAGTAACAAACACAACTGTAATGGATCAAGTATTCAACAAACAAACTACCACAAACACACAAGAATTTTTAACGTGGAAAAGCCCGCAAGGAAAAAACCACAGGACCATTATCAGAGTCCACCCAAACATTCACTATCACCAAATGATAATAATAATGGACATACAATCAATATTCTATCTTTAGATAATACTAGAGGAACACAAAGTCACTACCACATCATCAAATAAATGCAAATCTAAGATAATGGAGAAAAGTCACCAGAAATGCTTCCCGAAAATTGTGGTAGAATGATATTTTGACCGTTGGATATGAAGAGCTAGGTGCCATGACCATTCCCTTCAAATCTCACTCCATTCCGACGACATTTCACTGTTGAATTCGCTGGAGAAACCAGAAATCCTCCTCCTCTTCTTCCTCCCGTTTCTCTCTCTCTCTCTCCTCTGTTTTCTGCAACTTTACTGCATGTGTGCGGCTACTGTAGCACTCAATGAAAAACCTATTGCTTTGATTCTTTAAAAAACTGGGCCCCCATCTGATTTATTAGGCCGGACCAACACAATCAATGTTATACCATGAAAGTATGATAGGGGGAAGCTTGACAAGTAAGCCTATTATGTAGGAACATGGGATTCTTAGAAGCCTCATTTTGGTTGAGAGAAGCTGCAAGTGTTGTCGGTAGTATTGAAATCAACCAATAAGCCTTCATCTCTCTGGCCTAGGATTTTGAAGGAAAAATATTTTCCACACACTTCAATTTTTAACGCCGCAAATTCTCAAAAAATCTGGTTCTCTGGTTTGGTCTAGCCTTACATAGGATTGTTTTGTAAAATGGTATTGGGACCTCTGTCTTTATGGCCGATTAATTCAATACCTGTTCATAGATTTCCCTTGGATGTTTCTACCCCTTCTCAGCATTCTAAAGTTGAAGATTTTCTTCATCAGAACCAGTGGTTATCCCATCCGGCCATCCTTTCCCTCCCCTCTGGATATGGCTCTGCTATTCTGTCCACCCCTATCTCTTCTAACCAGGATACTTGGCTTTTTAAACCTGTAAAATCTGGAAATTTTTTTGGACTAAAAAAATCTTATCTTGTTCTCCTCCTTCTTGGTCGATCCCCTAAGAAAAGGTGGGGGTCATTTTTCTGTAAGTTAAAAGATTTTGCCCAGTTACAAAATTTTCTTTTGGAGGCTTCTGCTTTCCGGTTTATTGCTGTCTGGTTCTGTACAGGGTAACCCTTCTTGTCTTTCGTTGGTTTGCTTCTACTCTAATAAATCTGAAACCAAATTGCGTTTGTTTGTCAATTGCACTGGGACAGCACATGTTTTTAAAAATGGACCTTTAGGTCTGAATGTGGAGGCTTTTCAGTATACTTCTGTAACTCAATTCTGTGATCATGTTTTTAAACATTTCTCTCTGTCATTGACAGATAAATGTTGGTTGTTTTTCTATCTTGGCTATTACTTGCTATTATATATGCAAACTTGTTCTAGATTCTGCTCATATCAAAGTAACTGCTTGTTTGCACTTTGCTTTTGCTGCTCACCTGAGTAAGCTTCCCATATTTATTGATGTGGAGAGAATGAAAGAATCATGGCAGCAGTTGTATAAATTGTCAATAATTAATCTGTTGGACCTGAAAGGGTTGTAATTGCTGATGTTGGGTTCTAAAAGTTCTTTACCTTTTACTTTTTCGGTTGTTTTGTGATTTTTCAGTAAGGCTTTGTTTTGATTGTTTTTATTTTATTGAAAAGAAACCAAATTATTTTCTACAAGTTGCAGGTGATTTTGTTTCTTTCTACTGACTTTTCCAGCATACTATGTTTCCCCCAAAAGAAGGTTGCCATAAAATTTTTCCCAGACAGATCTTCAAATGTTTCTGTTAATGGTTATTTATTTTATGCTTCAACCCTTGTAAAAATTTCAATGTATTGCTGATGATTACTGTGGTTGTTGCGCTTTCCTTTTTGATGCTAGAAGAGATCCATTCAAATAAAAAAAAAAAAAAAAACACAAAACCAGCTCCAATAAAGCCAGATACACTAGATAAGTAAAGGAATAGAACCAAACAATGTCAAAGACAAAAACAGAGCTGAAGACTAGCCATCTCTCCTAAAATGAAAAAGGGAAATAGCAGAAAAGGACCCATGCAGTTCATACTTGTTTAAACCATGTCATAGAATTACCAGTTGTTTCTGTATTTTAAATTTGTACATATAAATACAAATCTGTGAAATTTAACCCAAATACTCTTTATGATCACTTGTCCTTTGTATTTTGAATGCTAGTTCCTGAAATAGTTCTGTCCTTTATGTAGAAAATTAAAACTGTCCCCCGTGCCTCCATCTGTTGAACTTTGTTGATAATGAAGATAGAGGGAGCTGAGTTTCAACTTGGTCATCAAACTTGCCACTATGACATCATTTCAAATTTTTTATTTATGAGTCTAGATTCGTATGTGGTAAGTCTCGAGTGTACTTCAAAACCTAAAACCTTGTTTCATCATTAATGACTTGGAATCTTGCTAAATGATTGATTCATGAAGTAGGACCTCACTCGAGCTATAGCAAAGTCGTGACTTGATTGGTTTCTTAGTCTATCCCCTGCGGATGGTTTAATATATACTGACACAGTTATATAAGTTGACTTGATCCCAGTGTTATCTTTCAAGGGAAGGAAATATGATGAACAAAATGGTACCCTTTTTAAATGTAATGGGGTATTTGGTAGGATTTTTGAAGGCAGGGAATGAGTTAGAAAATGCTAGTGGTTCATCGGGTACTAATTTTGGAAATAGCAGGAGAGGATCGTAAAGAATTAACTTGAGGATCCATTGGAGATGATATATATCCAACCTCTTTCAATCACAAAAGCCAAAGGATTAAATAATCTGTCAAGACAGCAAAACACTAAGGTCTCCATTTTAGCCCTGCCCCACAAAACCCTGCTTTTGGGCCTTTATGGAGCCACCCTTGATAAATCCAAATATAAAGTGCAGTAGCAATTCTGAAAATAAAGTGAAGAGATTAGTACCCTTTTGAAAGAAAAAGAAAAGACTAACTGGTATATAAATTTTGAAGGAAAGGCCAATCTCAAAGTGAATGTAGTGGAGGATAAACTCAGAAAACAGTGCCATTAGAGCTTCAGTTAACAATCAATGGCTGATGCAGATGAAATACCTGGAGTTTGTGTCATAAGAATCATAGATCTCACGCTAGTGCTGCTTCTGTTCATTTTTCTATTAGGCATTCCCCACTCCTGTTGGTGGAATTGAAGGATTGTTTGTCTGAAAGCGAGCTCTGCCTGGATCAAATCTCTGCAGAGAGATTTTGTTGCTCTTACTTGAATTTTGTTGTCAATGTTATGAATCTTGTTATTGGTTTTAGACTTTTACTGATCTGTTCTAACTGAGATGTTGCACTGATCAGAATTGAATCTTGAACGTGTTTACAATCTTAGATTTCTTTTTATGGTGTATGGAGCTAGTGTTACGCCATTTTCTTAGTGTCACTAGGATTAACATATATTATGCGGATGGGAATATATAGGAATGACCAAGTTGGTGAGGGAACTCAAACATGACTGATGGGACTTAGACTAGTGCTCTACTGCGTCTATTAAGTTAAACCTATGATGATAGAGACCCATTCTTATGAATTGCCTAACATGACATCTTATTTTTTGTCTTCTGTTCTTTGACTAGTTCTTCAATATTAATTCAGTGCTTTTCTCCATTGCTTTAAAGAACTAAGACATGCCCTCACTCTTCTGTTGACAAGATAGCTGGCAGACATGAGGATTGTGAGAGCAGGGGGTTAAAGCACTGGGGGGGGGGTCTTGCTAGTGTTGAATATCCCTTGGGAGGGACCATACAGCATTTTCTGGTTTGGGTTAAGAGAAAATGAAGAAGAGTGATGAGCAGAAGGAAAGAAGGGAATTTGAAAAAAGGGAAAGAGATTACTGTTAAGATGATTTTGTGTGGAAGTGATTTTGTGTTACCTCCATGTGTATATATAATACAATCAAGTAAAGAATAAAATAAATGTAGTATGCTATACATAAGGAAAGAAATTAGTTGCAACGGTCATATTATCCAAGATCTCCAACGGTCATATTCTCCAAAGATCTCCAACGGTCATATTATGGCTAATACTCCCCCTCAAGTTGGAGAGTGAATATCAAGAACTCCCAACCTGTCCTTGAGGAATAGAAAAGAATCTTTGCCAAGGGATTTGGTGAAAATGTCAATAATTTGGGTAGAACTAGAAATGTGAACAGTGCGGATGAGGCCAGAGCGTATCTTATCACGGATGACATGACAATCAATTTCAATATGTTTGGTGCACTCGTGAAACACAGGATTGGCGGCAATGTGGATGGCCGCTTGATTGTCACAAAAAAGAGGGATTGGCTGCTTCAAATGAACACCAAAATCTTGAAGGAGCGAAGTTAACCAAATTAGCTCGCAAGTGGCCATTGCCATGGCTCGATATTCTGCCTCGGCAGAGGAACGAGAAACTGTATTTTGTTTCTTAGTCTTCCAAGAGATAGGGATAAAACCAAGAAAAACACAGTAACCGGTGGTGGAGCGGCGAGTCATGGGACAACTGGCCCAATCAGAGTCGCAAAAAGCACGAAGTGATAAGGTGCTATTAGCTGGAAGTAAAATACCCTGGCCAGGTGAGTTGTGAAGGTATCGGAGAAGGCGAGTTGCAGCGTCCATATGTGGTTTGCGAGGTTGGTGCCTAAACTGGCTAAGAATGTTGACAGTGTGCACAATATCTGGACGAGTGATGGTGAGATAAATCAACCGTCCAATCAAACGACGATAAGATGAAGGTTCAGGAAGGATATCACCATCGGAGTCCGTAAGCTTGAGATTTTGTTCCATTGGAAATGAAGTTGGGTGAGCATCGGTGAGGCCGACATCCGTTAATATATCCAAAGTGTATTTTCGTTGATTGAGGAAAATACCTTTTTGTGAGCGAGCCAGTTCAAGACCAAGAAAATATTTCATGGGCCCAAGATCTTTGATACGAAATTGTTGGTGAAGGAAACTCTTTAAGGTGAAAATCGCCAAAGCATCAGAACCAACAATAAGGATGTCATCCACATATACTAATACAAAGATGGTTGAATTCCCATGGCCTTTAGAAAAAAGGGAATAATCTGCAGTTGATTGAATGAAGCCCACACTTGTTAAGGCAGTAGAAAATTTGGCGAACCAATTACGAGAAGCCTACTTTAAACCATAAAGAGATTTGTGGAGGCGGCAAACAACATTCTCCCCCTTACGATGATAACTAGGAGTTAGAGTCATATATACTTCTTCGTCAAGATCGCCATGTAAAAAGGCTTTATTAACGTCAAGTTGATGAAGTGACCAATTTTTAATTGAGGCAAGAGCAAGCAAGACGCGTACAGTAACGAGTTTGGCCACAGGAGCAAAAGTCTCATGAAAATCAACACCTTCAGTTTGGGTGTACCCCTTGGCCACCAAACGTGCTTTGTACCGTTCAATAAAACCATCAGAATGTCGTTTAATTTTGTAGACCCATTTACAACCAATGGCTTTCTTTTGAGGTGGCAAAGGAATAAGTGACCAAGTGTTATTGGTTTCAAGAGCCTCAATCTCTAACTGCATGTCATCTTTCCAGTTAGGTGACAACATTGCTTTGGCAAAGCTAGTGGGTTCTTCAGAAGAGGAAAGAGACCTGATAAACTTAAGATGAGAAGGTGAGACATTTTTATAAGAAATAGAAGAATCAAGAGGAAAGAGTTTACCGGTATCCGAAGAAGATGATGTGGCGTGAGTAGCCGAGCATATGTAGTCCTTCAAATGGGAGGGGGGATTATGCGACCGGGCGGAGCGACGTGGCAACAACACAATTGGAGGTGGGGAAGGGTTGTGTGGTGGGGTTGGCGGGTCCAATGGTGGAGATGGGAAAATTGGTTGGTTGGGATGGAGGAGGATTCAAAATCAGGAACTGGAATAGGAAGGGTAGGGTTAAAAGATGAAGGGGAAGTCTTTAGGTGGTAAGGAAAAATATGTTCAATAAAAACAACGTCTCTACTTGTGTAAACCTTGTGAGAAGTGAGATAAAAAATTTTATAACATTTTTGCGCAAAAGGATACCCAATGAAAATTCCTGGAGAAGCACGAGGGTCAAATTTGTGCTTGATGGTGGAATGGTTGTGTCCATATCACAAACAACCAAAAGTATACAAAGATGAACATATGTGGGGGTTTTATTAAAAAGAAGTTCCAAAGGAGTTTTCTCTTTTAAAAGTTTGGTAGGCAACCTATTAATAATGTGTGTGGTCGTAAGAATGCAATCACCCCAAAAATCTTGTGGAAAATTGGCCTGAAATAAAAGGGCCCGACCAACATTGAGTAGGTGCGTTCAACAACACCATTTTGTTGTGGGGTGTTAACACAACTATGTTCATGGATAACTCCATGGTTAGAAAAAAATGAGGTGGTGGAAAGATTTAAAAATTCACGAGCATTATCAGTGCGAATTTTTTTTATTTGAAAATTGAATTGAGTTTTAACCATTGCAAAAAAATCATGCAAATAAGACCAAGTGTCAGATTTGAAATTCATTAGAAAAATCCAAGTATAGCGAGAATAGTCATCCACAATAGTAAAAAAATATTTAGCACCACATATAGAAGGAATATAATAAGGACCCCAAACATCGCAATGTATTAAATCAAAAGAAGATGAAGTGGATATGGAGCTAGATGGGAAAGGTAGCCTGGTTTGTTTTGCCAAAGGGCAAATAGTGCAAACACATTTATTAGAAACTGAAATGCAAGAATTAAAACGTGATAAAGAATTAATAATGTTGCGAGATAGGTGGCCTAAGCGCCAATGCCACACATCAAAGGAGTGGGAATGAGTGGATGAGGCTGCAATAATGGAGGGAAGCAACTCTAAATAATATAAGCCATTATGCTCTTTACCCAATCCAATCATCTTCTTCGTTGGTAAGTCCTGAAAGACACAATGATGAGGAAAAATGTTACTGAACAATTGAAAGCTTTAGTGATTTGACTAACAGATAATAAATTAAAACGGAATGAAGGAACATATAAGACATTATTAAGAGATATGGAAGGGGTGGGGGTGCAAGTCCCTAAATGGGACACAGGGGTTGTTTCACCATTGGGTAATGTAATCGAAGATGTATAAGGAACCACCGTATCAGTGTTAAAGAATCGTAACTTAGAAGCCATATGAAAATTTGCCCCATAATCAATAACCCATGGGGAAGGGGAATTACCTGTAGCATTTGCTAAAGGAGTGGGATTACCCGATTTGATCAATGCCAATAATTGATGATACTGCGCTGAAGTAAAGGAGGGGGCAGAATTTGTTCCTGGGTTGATGGCAGCAAAGGATCGAGTAGAGAGTCCAGGTGATGTTGATTTAATGTGTGTATTGTTGCTCTTGGGAGGATAACCGTGTTTCTTAAAACAACGGGAATCTGAATGGCCGTCCATGCCACAAAAATCACAGTGATACATAGGCTTCTTACCATTTTTAGAATGTGTACGAGGAGCAGTGGCTGCAAGGGTAGATTGATGCAATGATGGATTCGGTAACTCATGGAGGGAGCGATGACGCTCCTCTTGCAATAGAAGAGAATAAGCACGATTGATGTTAGACAAGGGTTCCATCAATAGGAGTTGACTCCGAACAGAAGAATAAGAATCATTAAGGCCCATTAAAAATTCAAGTAAGCGATCTTGTCGTTGAAGATCAGTGTGTTTTGACAAAAGACCACAAGTGCAGGGCGGGAACGAGTTGTATGAGTCGACTTCATCCCAAAAACCCTTGAGAATAGTATAATAAGATGCCAAAGAAGGGGTTCCTTGACGATGATTAGAAATGCTCTGTCAGATCTCAAAAATCCGAGGAGCATTTTTTTGAGAAAAACAATCACGAAGATCATCCCAAACCTCATGGGCAGTAGAGATGTAGAGAATGCTATTAGCAATATCAGGTGAGAGAGCATTTAGCAACCAAGAAATGACCATGATGTTGCATCGTGTCTATGCGTGAAGCTCCAAAGAATTAGCGGCAGGTTTAGGCAAGGAGCCATCGATAAATGCAAGCTTATGTTTGGCCTCAAGAGCCATCCGCATCGCACGATTTCAATTGGGATAATTATTGCCCCGTAAAAGCTGCGTGACGAGTATAGCACCAGAATTATCCGAATGATGTAGAAAATATGGAGAAGAACCATCAAAGTTGATGGAAACAACATTATTGGAAGCAACAACAGCTGTAGCAAGAGCATTGATAGATGGATCCGTCATTGTAAAGGCAGTGGAAAGAAAACAACAACGTAGGGATCGTTAACTGCTCTTGAAAAAAAATAGCTTCACTTGAAAAGGTTTGGATCGTCCTAAACTGATACCATGTTAAGATGATTTTGTGTGGAAGTGATTTTGTATTACCTCTAGTGTGTATATATAATACAATCAAGTAAAGAATAAAATAAATGTAGTATGCTATACATAAGGAAAGAAATTAGATGCAACGGTCATATTATCCAAGATCTCCAACGGTCATATTATGGCTAATAATTACAGGTTCAAGGAGAAGTTTTGGTTTAAATAGAGGGCATTGAATGAAAAGAGTGGGGCTTTATGGTTGAGGGTAGGAATGAGTTCTCTGGGTATAGAAGGATACACCTTGGCCTTATGGGAGTTCTTCCCAATAATTCTGAAAACTGCACCATAACAAACATTTATTGTTTGTGCCTCTGAACCTTTATCAATACTGTTTCTCTGTGGCTTGTCCTTGTCGTTTTTTCAAACCTATCTAAAATGTAAGTTCCAATTGGTTAGGAAGATAAGATCATAACAACACCCTCAGCTTACTTCAAACCACAATTAAGTGAAGCATCTTTGTGGTAGACAACTTACTATTTGAAAATGATGGAAGGAGGAGCTGGAGTTAGTAAAGTAGTGACGAAGGAATATTAGCTGGGAAATATGATTTGGAAATTTAATTTAGAGAAGTGGAATTGAGGGTATTTCAAAATTCTTTACCATCAGGGGTGTGGATGCAAAAGCCAATGGCCATATTGCCATCTATGGGAAAACTTTAACACTATGGGGAATGTTCATATATTTTTCATGTTTCAAAGCATCAAAATTGTTAACTTGCCAACATTTTTTATGAGGGAATGTGGTACCAGCGATGATTAAGTTGTTTGCAAAATAATTATTTTAAATCTTATTTGAGTTCCAATGGCTAATTGCTTCATTTGGAAGTATTAAGTAAGCTTCACTTTATCTTTTTGTGATCTATGGTTGTTGCAGAGTAAAACGTATTTTGTCCAGAAAGCCAACGATGCAAAAACAGAAACAGCAACGAGATACTAAGAAAACTGATAAAATTATCCATGACGGAGCAAGATGATCTAGGTGTTGAACGGATTCAAATTGAAAATATGCAGCTCAGGTTGGAACCCTACTCAACTCAACTTGGCCTTTTCCCCCCAGCTACATGTGTTTGGATAGGTCAATTCTGGTTCCCATTCAACACTATTTAAGGTCATCTTAGATTTGAGCTCTATTTTAATTTATTGAGATGGGCTGAGAATAGTCATGGTGCCTTCATTTATCTGCTGTTCCTTAACTCTGTGCGTGTTTTCATGTACAACATGAAACAACATTCACTATTGGTGTGAATTCTGACTTGTTACATCTATGTGGTTGACTTTGTAAAGATCCACACTACTAGTAGATTTCAGTTTTTTCAGTTTTTACTCGTGGATACTCTGTTTGTCTTCTTTAATTTGACTAAATATTTATTTCAGCAAATATACAAAAGGGGATTGTAAGCAACCATTAAAATGCAAGTTGTTCCTAGAGGAGAGGAGAATGCTATGGGGGCTGCAAGAGCAATGGAATGGTCTACAGTTCCATACAATGCCCAACTACCTGGACCTATTGAAAAACAGCAGACATCGAGTCTGGAGTTGCTGATTGTGTTGTTAAGAGGTCACCGGAGTGCTATGTATACCACAAAGTTCAATGCAGCAGGCACAGTCATTGCGTCAAGCTCTCATGACAAAGACATTTTTCTTCGGAATGTTTATGCGTATTGCAAAAACTTCATGGTCTTGAAAGGACATAAGAATGCAGTCTTGGATGTTCATTGGACTACTGATGGAATCCAGATCATTTCAGCCAGTCTAGCAAGACTCCAAGAGCATGGAATGTTGAAACGGGGAAATAGATAAAGAAGATGGCAGAAAAAAAGTGTGAAAGATAGAAAGTTGTGACCCACTTATAGTGGGATGGGAGAATATGAAAGAAATGAACGAGAAGTGAGGAAAAACATGAAATGTGGATTCCACAAACTTATTTAAGTTTTTCAAAAAATCTTACCCAAAATGGTCAAAACTTTTTTTATGCATTGGACAGGAAAAATCAAGTGACACATTACTAGACAATATCCTTAATTTAAGGTATATTGTCTACTTAATTCTCGCCTCAATGAACCAAACAAAGTGAACTTTGGGAATTTCATTGAAAATAGTTCATTTTTCCTACTCTTTTTCATCCATCCTATTTTATTCAAGCAAACAAATGGATTGTAATGGATTTCTCTCATTGTTAGTTTCTTTTTAATTTAAATGGGCAAAATTGGAAATTGCTTACCAAAATTAAGTTAGATTAAGGCATAGGTGCAAAATTGTCAATTTGTTATTAAATTTTGCGACCATTGGCGCATCACCAGTAGAGCAGGAGAGCGTAACGAGTTTGTCAATTTATATTGTCAACTTTCCTCTTCCCTCCCCCCCCCCCCCAAAATTTTAAAGTATTAATTGAAATTATAAAAAGTAAGCTAAGGTGTTGCATAGGGCATGTATCTATTGTAGTAGTGCGACAACCTAGTGATCCAATTAAACTACTAGCATGGATATATTTCTAGTGCAGTGGTATAGAGGTAGTAAATGAGACCAAATAGGTAAGCGCAAAGCTACCCTTGAGCTAGGGGGACCCTGACGAACCCCCCTGCCCAATTTTTTGAAATTTCCCCATCCCCTTCCTAATTTTTTGAAATTTCCCTCTGGCCCTCTTTCCATGAGAAAAATTCTAGCACTTAGGCTATTTTTGAAATTTCCCCTCTAGCCCTCTTTCAATATGTGAAATATCAAACAATGGGTACAGAAATTATGGTGTTCTGTATGAAATTTCAATATTTACCTACCTCTCCCCCCCCCCACCCCCAAATGTTAAATCTTGGCTCTCCCCTTACAAGGTCTTAAGTGGATATTTACAACTGAATAGTTCAACTACAATCAAATAACTCAATCTAATCAGTATGTGGGGATATTATCCACACATCCACAATATTAAGAAAAATATTGAATTAAACCATTTATGAAGGTATTATTGTCTCTTGATATTGTGTGTCTATCGTGTATCCTATAGTTGATGATCACACATATACAATAAATATCTCACTCCAATATTAAGCAACATTCAACTTTAACTGTCCAATTTTGGGTTTTGAACATGAAGACCACCCCTATTATGACTACCAATCACTTGTAGCTTATTCTATTGATAAAAGTTAAATCTCTATTCAAACTTCAGGTGATGAAGGCAAAACATGGGAAAAAACACCATTGAGGTGGCTATCAGTGTGCTTTGATGGATTCATTAGAGGCAAGATTGGAGGATATTGCGTAACCTGCCATGATGCAATGGGGACTGTCGTCCTAGCAATAGTAGGTATTGTACTTTAAGATAATATATCTTAATCGAAGCTTTTTACAATTAAAAGATGTGTTACTTGTACTCAGTCCCTGGGGTTCCAACATAGCCAAGTCTGCTTGTCAATATTTGTTATCGCGATGGTGTTAGGGAAATTTGTTATCTTATAGAAAGCGGTACGTTGAGATGAAAGAACAAATTCAAGAGGCTTCCAGTTTCTTTTTAGTGTGTCAATTTGTACATCGGTTTAGGGAAACTAGTACTTGTGTTGATCAACTCATGAGTTTCTTAAATGAATAGAGGGAGATTTAGTTCAGTAATGACTCCATACCTCCAACACCGTTTGACTTAGCTCAGTACGATATGAGGGGGAAAGTCTATTATCTTATGTCATTTTTCAATGTTCTAGTTCCTATAACAATAATATTCAATTATCTTTCTTCAAAATAAATAAAAAATTACAAGGACACACTTCACTTAACACATTTGAATAATGGATCTGAATTTAAAAGAACATCAATAATATAAATATATAATCTCTATTGGATGGACACATACATCCATCCATCATTACATTGACTGTGGGATAAATAGTTGCACTCATTTAATAAGAATACAATTTCAAACAGTAGGACCCCCCTGCGATGAAGCCCAAGCCCAAATGGTGACCATTCAACCCCCACCCCTCTTTTCTCCCCCTCTTCTCTCTCTCTCTCTCTCTCTCTCTCTCTCTCTCTCTCTCTCTCTCTCTCTCTCTCTCTCTCTATATATATATATATATATATATATATATATATATATATATATATATATATATTAGTTTGTCTTGAATGAGAAGAAATATTTGTTGACTCCATTTAAAAATGTTCCTCTTCGCAGTATTTCAAAAGATAATTAAAAAAAAAAATTATCTTTGAAACTTTTTGAACAAGCTTGCAAAGAAATAATTCTATGACATATGCTCTTATTGGATAACAAACATGTGAAATAGAGAAGAAAATAGACATTTCTAAATATATAGAAGGGCTCTTGAATGAATTCTCCGATGAGCACTAAAAGAACTTCTAGACAAGTTGCCATCAATGCGTAAAATCCAACAACGAATTATTGTGGTGTCAGATGTCACCTTAACAAATTTACTACATTAAATAATGAATCTAATTGAGCATGCTGAGTTACAAGGCAAGTTGAAGAGTTATTAAAATAAGTGGTTTATTCAAGAGAGTTTAAGTCCATGTGTCATTCCCAGTCTTCTTACTCTAAATAAAGATAAAATTTTGGAGGATGTTTGTTGATAGTAGAACAATAAATAAAATTATGAAAAAATATTATTGTTATTATAAATAATATTGAATATGGATATCCATCACCCCCCAATAGACAATACTTCCAATTGAAGATCTCAACCACCTCAGCATACAATCTTGGTGATTCACATTCCCATCTTAATTAAAGATTACAGTGATCTCAACATACAATGTTGGCAGTCAATATTTCTATTCCATGCACCTTTTATCTTGGGCGGCAATTTATCTTTCCATATCAAGAATATCTTATTGTGTGCAAGAATCATATATTGTATTTCCATATCAGAGTAGATGCTCCTTCTACTATAAATATGTAATGCACTCAACTGAATGAATCACTTCTGATTGATTTTGTTCTAGTTTTCTTCTTTGTCTCTGATATATATGAAAATCCTGAAAGGATTCAAAATGCCTGAAGCACATAAAAATTCATAAGAAGTTTGTTCAATAAGGCTTCAGAGATGATTATAACATATATAATATAATCTCCTTAGTGGATATTTACTAAATGAAAAGTATAAAAATGATCCAATTTATTACTGTGCCTTTATTAAGGATATGGATCTAATTTTAGTAAGTGTATATGATGATGATTTAAATATCATCGAAACTCCTAAAGAGTTTCCAAAAGCAGTAGATTATTTGAAGAAAGTTGAAATGAAAATCTTGAAAAGACAATGTTTTGTCTTGACTTGTCAATTGAGTATTTGAAGAATGAAATATTCGTTCATCAATCAACTTATATAGAGAATATTTTGAAGAGATTTTATCTAGATAAAATATATCCATTGAGTACCCCAATGGTTGTAAGATCGCTCAATATAAAGAAAGATTCATTTCGACTCCAAGAAAATAGTGGAAAATTTCTTGGTCATAAAGTACCATACTTAGTACAATTGGGGCATTAATGTATTTTGCTAATAGTATAAGACCAGATATAGCATTTTCTATAAGTGTATTAGCAAGATTTATCTCTTCTCCAATACGAAGACACTGAAATGTTATAAATCATATATTTCAGTATATTCGAGAAATTATTGACATGATAATATTTTATAAATGTGGACATCAACTTACTTGTTATGCAGATGCAAGATTTTTATCTGATCTATATATACAACTAGATCTCAAACAGGCTATTTATTCACAAGTGAATGTTAGCTATTTTATATTTGGTTTAGACCAATGATACAACACATTCTGGAAGCATGAGTCTTCTACTAGAAAAAATGGGTTTGAACAATATTATATGAAGATTATGCTGCATGCATAGCTCAATTGAAGCGATGATACATCAAAGGAGATGGAACGATACATATTTCACTGAAATTATTCTTCATTCATGGTCTTCAATGAAATGGTAAAATCGATGTTCAACAAACTCGTTCAAGTGATAATTTGATAGATTTATCTACTGAGAAGTTACATACTTCAAACCTTGAGAAGCTGGTATATGATATTGGAATGTACGTACTTAAAGATACTCAATGATGTTATCATCAGGGGGAGTAAAATACGTGCTGCACTCTTTTTCCCTTAACCAAGGTTTTGTCCCACTGGGTTTTCCTAGTAAGGTTTTTAATGAGGCAGCTACCAATACGTATTATTTAAATATGTATATTTTTTTCCTTCCCTAAGATTTTTTCCCACAGGGTTTTTTCTTAGTAAGGTTTTAATGAGGTACATTATCTATTACAGGACATCCAAGGGGGAGTGTTATAAATAATATTGATCATGGATATCCATCACTCCCCCCCCCAATAGACAATACTTCTAATTGAAGATCTCAACCACCTCAGCATACAATCTTGGTAATTCACATTCCCATCTTAATTGAAGATTACAGTGATCTCAACACACAATGTTGGCAGTCAATATTTCCATTCCATGCACCTTCTATCTTGGGCGGCAATCTATCTTTCCATATCAAGAATATCTTATTGTGTGCAAGAATCATATATTGTATTTCCATATCAGAGTAGATGCTCCTTCTACTATAAATATGTAATGCACTCAACTGAATGAATCACTTCTGATTGATCTTGTTCTAGTTTTCTTTTTTGTCTCTGACATATTCTCTTTATTTTATAACAATTGTAAAATTATATGGTTAAATATAAGTTTTTCATTTCCCAATTAGATGATATGCTTGATTTGTTGCATGGTACAAAAACATTTTCTAAACTTGATCTTAAAAGTGGTAATTCACATCCAATTGAGTGATGAATGAAAAACTACTTTCAAGATATGGGAGGAAATTTATGAATGACTTGTGATGCCATTGGCTTATCCAATGCACCAAGTATCTTTATGAGATTAATAACTCAAGTGTTTAGACTTTTCATTGAATTTTTTTTTTGTTGAATATTTTGATGATATTTTCATATTTAGTTCTTCTTGTGATGAACATATTAGTTATATGCACAAAGTTTTTGAGGTTTTACCAAAAAAATTAGATTTAAAACTCACTAAATATTCTTTTGTAGTTGAAAGTGTGTTTTTTTTAATTTTTTTTTATACGTTTTATTATCACTTCACAAGGGATTAAAACGGATGAAGCAAAAATCAAGGCAATTGTGAATTAGTTGATTCTTTGATTTTTAACAGAAGTAAGAAGCTTCTATGGTTTAGCTACATTCTACCGACGATTTGTGAAAAATTTTAGTACTATTATTGCTCTAGTAACCGATTGCCTAAAATATAAATCTTTTATTTGGACCTAAGATGCTAATAAAAGTTTTAAGCTAATTAAACAAAAATTAACCGAGGCTCCAATTCTTGCTTTGCGTAACTTTGATGAAGTATTTGAGGTTGAATATGATGCTTCACATAAAGGCATTAGAGACGTTTTAAGCTAGAAGGGTCACCCCATTGCTTAATTTAGTGAAAAATTTAATGATGCTAAAAGACGCTATTGTACTTATGACTTTGAATATTATGCCATTGCACAAGCTTTGCGATTTTCGAATCATTATTTGATTCACAAAGAATTTTGTCTTGTATACCAACCATGAGACTCTAAAATTCTTCAATTCTCAAAAGAAATTGAATTCAAGACATTCAAAATGGGTCTCACACATTCTTGAATTTAATTTCATAATTCATCATAAATCTAATACAAAGAATAAAGTTGTTGAAGCTCTTTGTTGTAAACATTGTCTTATGAAATCATTGAATTTGATATTTTACCAAAAAAACTATAAAAATTATCCATATTTTGCAAAAATTTGGGAAGAATGTGAAAATAATAAAAGTGATAATTTTAAGAGCAAATTGCAATGACACCCCAAAATGGATGCTTAAAAGCACTGACACCCCACTTTATGTTTAAAAAACACAAACACCCCAATTCATTAAACACACTAGTCCATTCTGTTAGTGAAATTGTTAGTCCATTGTTTGTTTTCTTTAATTCCAAAAATACCCTTACTAAAATATAAGGGAAAAAATCTAAATGAACATGTAAAATTACTCAAAAAACCTTTAGAAAAGTATTAGAATGATTCAAATAGGTGGGTGAAGGGATTCTCCGTTCACCCATCTTCTACCTCTACCCCTCTCTGCCTGTTGGTGTTAGGGTCCAACATCGGCCATGGAGAGGATGCCAGGTCCAGTGTGCTTCTTGACGAAGTTTTCACCGGCAAACTTGGCGACACTACTGGATCTCGTGGCAGCTTCTCGTGTCTCCAAGTAATGGAGAAGCTCCTCTGGTTCTCAAGATCTCATTCAAGTAAATACATGTTTCTCCAAATTTACGAATCGATCTCATGCCAAGAGAAATTAAAGGTTTAAATGAAGACCGAGAAGAACCAAAAGATTGAGAACTAGTCTGTCGGAGTACGAGATGAACACAATCGATGCATTGAGTAATGGGAAAGGGATTTTATTTTGAATGTAGGGACCGGCAACCCAAATACGCCGAGACATTAGCATGCCTAGATGTTGACTTGAAAGAAAAAGATGTCAAATGGATCTGACGATGGATCCACATAACACAGAAATTGATCGAAATTCATTTTTATGAGATTTCCTTGGTTGGAAACAGCATTCAAGACATGCCAGCATAAACTGCATAAACTTTAATCTCTGTCAGGGTTTCTCTTAGTTTAATCTTTGGAAGTGGGTTACATTAATCTCACACACTGCTGTTCGGATTCTCCTTCTCCTTCGATCCACTCCAGAAATTGCATTGATTTCACTGTTGGGTGGTAATAAGAAATCTAGGGTGTCGAACGGTGTGAGAAATAGGGGTGGGCTGCGGTTGCCGACGGGGAGGGATCTGATCGTTGCCGGACGATTTTTGGGAAGAAGATGGGTGAAGGGAGAAATCCCTTCACCCACCTATGGTTGGGTGAATCATTTTAAATGCTCTAAATATAAGGATATTTTTGTCATTTTATTCTTTCATGAATTTTTCTTTTATTTTTGATAATTGAAAATAAGATTGATTAGAGAATAAGTTTGATAGAGAAGGGTATAATAGTCTTTGCGATAATATAACTAACCACTCTAACAGAATAGGACCTATGTGTTTTTCAAACGTAAAGTGGGGTGTCAGTGCTTTAAGGTCTCTATTTTGGGGTGCCAATGCAATTTGCTCTAATTTTAACATTTTTTTTTCTTCTGATACTTGTTTAAAAGAAATCAACTTTGTCTACCAAATGGGTTTTTAAGACTATATGTCATCTCCAAACTGCATGGTGGTGGTTTAGGAGGCCATTTTGGAAGAGACAAAACTTTTAATATTGGTTAAAGACCATTATTTTTTGCCCAAGTTAAAGCATGATGTTAAAAGATATATTAAGCAATGTACGTATAGTTTGCCAAAGCTCTAAAGGAAAGGTTCAAAATCATGGACTTTATCAGCGATTACTTATACCAAATCACCTTGGAAAGACTTGAGCATGGACTTTATTGTAGGACTCCCAAGAACTCAAAGAGGTTTTGATTTTATTTTTGTCGTGGTAGATAGGTTTTCAAAAATGTTTCATTTCATTCCTTGCAACAATGCCACCAATGTTTCAAATGTGGTGAGACTATTTTTCAAAGAAATAATGAAGCCATATAGTATTCCTAGGACAATTACCTTGGATCGTGACACTCAGTTTGTGAGCCATTTTTGGATTATCTTGTGGAAACTTATGGGCACTAAACTACAATTTTCAAGTACTTATCATCTACAAACCGATCTGAGGTTGTGAATAGCTCACTTGGTGATTTTCTTCGTTGTTTTATAGGTGACCATACTCATCGATGGAACTTGATTCTACCGCAAACGAAGTTTGTCTACAATAGTTTGAAGTGTCTATCCACTAAAAAATGTTTCTTCGAGATAATGTCTGAATGAAGCCCAAGTCACATTTTAGACCGTGTTCTAATTCAGAATCCTAATAAGAGAAATTCAAAAACAAAAGAACTTGCAAATCATCTTCATGAAATCCAAGAGCAAGTTTGAGCCAACTCCAAAGAGCCAATAATCAATATAAAGAAGATGCCGATATTCATCGACGTTATATGGAATTTGAAGAGGATGACTTGGTGATGGTATATTTGTGAAAAGAGAGATTTTCAAGTGGTACATACAACAAACTCAAGCAAAAAAATATTGGCCCTTGTTGAATCCTTACCATATTAAGCTATCCGAAGGCATGAATATTACTCCTATTTTTAACATCTTGGATCTCTACTCATATCATAATTATCCAGACTCGAGGACGAGTTCTTCTCAAGTGGGGGAGGATGATGAAGCCCAAGCCCAAATGCTCAAGCAATTAATGCTCTAGATCGTTCAACCCCCACTCCTCTTCCCTCCCTCTCTAACATCTATCTCTCTCTCCCCCTCTATCTCTCTCTTTTACTATTTCTCTTGCTCTTTACTTGTAATCTCCATTCTATATGTATGCAATCCTATCATGGAAAGAGGTCAAGATTTTGGAAGATCATTTTTGCTTGTGCACACTTGTGTTGAAGAGTTGAGTTAATTCTCTAGGGTTGAGTGAATCCCCACATTGGGTCGAATGAGTCCCCAAGTTTTACCATTTCCTTGTATCATCATTCAAGATTAATAGTGAAGATCATCATTTGTGTTGTCTTTCAATATTTGACCCTTTGGCTGCATAAACCCATCTCCCGAAAAATCATATTCAGGGATGAGATTCGTTCTACATGACATGTTTTTTCCTGTTATTAATTTTAATACAAATCGATTTTTATCTAAAAAAGAAAAAGAAAAAACACATCTCCTGTTCTTTTAGTCAAAAAATATCATCAAAAATATAAGACCACCAATGAAAAGAAGACAAATTGAAGACAAATTCTCTCTCAAAGGCAAGATGCGAACTGTCAGTGAAATTCGCTAGGTCGCCTCCTGGTGAACCCGGCAAACTGACGAATTTTGCCGAAATTTCGGGCGACATTTCCCCTATAATATCGCCCGGTTAGTTTCATTTGTTTTATTACTTTTAGATTTTCAAACATGGGTTCAACTTTTCATGTAGGGCCATATTCATGTATGGCTTAACTGGGTTGCAACTTGAATGATAGATTGGTACATTAACTTTGTCCTCAAGTGTATTTTAAAAGATTTGATTAGACAATTCACTGCTTATGTTCATGTGATGTATATTAATATATAACATCACATGAACATTGGGGACCGGGACATTACCTCCATTACAAAGTCCATCGAAGCAAAAAGCATTTTTATTGAAAATTTGAAATGAAATTTTGAACCACGAGAAGGTGAAAAAAGTTCGTTTTCAAATAATATTAATAATTAAAATTGAAATTGACACTGACATGACATATGAAGTCATTTTAAAAACTACACTATTTTTCAGGAGAATATGCAATGTATCGGCGATATATTGCTTTTCTTGGTGATATTTTGTGAAATATTACCGAGATTTTGGTGATTTTTTTCCCGTTTCAGTTTTGCTTGGGAAAAAGTTTCGTTAATCACCAAACCAACCGAAATTAAGCACATTTTGGCCAAAATTTCATGATATGTTTTCTTTGTTCAAAGGTATATTCACCTAAATTTTTAGAACACCCCCTAAGGTATCCCCTAAAATTAATGCCACCTTTTGAGTTATCCAATTTAGCACTACCCCTTGAGGAGAGGGTGAGGTAATTTATGGCAGGGTGAAGGTGAGGCAGTAGTGGTTTTTTTTCCTCTCTTTCTTTTTTTCTTTGTTGGGGGGTTACATGGTTCAAGGGGTAATCTCGTCCTATTAAATTTAAAATTAAATTCTATGAATGTTCTCTAACTTCATTTTAACGATGGTGACCCAAATCTAATTGGACACATTAAGGAGCAAACACGAGTTTAGACCAAAATAAGTGATTCAAACATTATTATTAGGGATAATTACTGTTGCCCCCTTGTACTTTGATTTTATTATTACTTTATCCCCTATACTTTTTAAAATTGCTAATTCAACCTTTAACTTTGTCTACAATTACTAATGCACCCCTACCATTAAACTCCGTTAGTTTACTGATGATGTGGCATCTATATATTTATTCAAAATCTCAAAAATAACCCCGCAATTTTTTTTTTATTTATTTACTCTTTTGTGAAGTTATAATACTACCCTTAATTAACTATGGGAAAAAATTAACTTTAAATTCACTTTTCTTTTTAAAAATAAACCACCGAATAAAGGAAAGATGTGATTTTTCTTCTCTAAAAAGAAATCACCAAATAAAGGAATGTAATTAAATAAAACTTAAAATGGAAACTAAAATATTAAGAAATATCAAATTTAATTTAAAGTTGAAAATTGAAAATCACCTAATATATGCTGACCATAATATATATTACCAAATTTTCTATCAATTAGCATCTTATATGCTAATTTGTTTGTAAAATTTCCATCATGGTGATAATGAAAAATTTAATGAAATGTGAAAGTTTCAACAACCATAAGTATGTGGTCCCACCAAATTCAAAACTAATTCTAAAATATAAGATTTTAAGGATATAATTGACATTCAATAGAGTTTTTATAAATGAGGGTAATGCAATATTTTTGACTTCTTAATTCTAAGGGTAAAATAGACATTTCATATTTGATGTTAACAGCCACTTAACACCGTTAGAAATGAGGGGGGCAATAGTAATTTCACAAAGAATAGGGTTTGATTAGTAATAAAACCAAAGTATAAGGGGGCAATAGTAATTATCCCTTATTATTATTATTATTTGTGTTTGTAATAACCCACGTAAATAGGGGTGTAAATGGATCAAATTTGAATCGAATAGTAGCAATATCATATCTGTATCCTATTATATTTTGATGGATTCGGATTATATCCTATTAGTTTTCAAATGGATTCAGTCGAATTCGGAGGATACTCGGAGGTTTATATTTTTAGATTAGATTCTTCTAAATGGGTTTGAATATTGGTTGAAATACAAGTTTTCAACTACCAATTGATATTGTACCATTTTAGTTGTGAGGGTTAGGTTTGAAATTTAAGAATTTAGAAACTTTGATATTTAGTTTAGTAAAAATCTAGAAAATATTCACATATCTCATGCAAAGAGTTTATAAAAATTAAAAAATAAATTTAAATAAGTAACTTAATCAGAAGATTTTAGTGGATGGATAATAATTGGTTGGAAAGAGTATTACCATATCCACATTCTATCAGTGATCAGACATATTTATTTTTGAAGCATGAGATTTTTTATATTTTTTTTGGTAAAAGGGGCTTTATTAAGCCGAGGATGGGGGATATTAATATGCCTCAGCAATAATCGAACCCACGACCTCTTTACTAAGAGGTGTTGGTTTCACCACTAGAACAACTCTGCATTGGTGAAGCATGAGAGTTTTTTAAATGGGGGATGAGGGTATTACGTATGCCGTCTACAAAGTTAGTGAACATATGAGTCTTCACTAAGAAGTATAATTCGACAGATTTGAATACCCCTAAACGGATACGGATATGAATTTGAAATTTCGATTATCCATTTACACCTCTCCACGTAACTTTTGTTGGGGGTAATTGTATTACAAATTTTACAAAACACAAAAAATGAAATTGCAATATGATTGAAAGATGAAGATCCTTAGCCAATTCGGAGAGCTTGATGTTGCAATCGAACGAACAACCGTTCACTGAGGTTGAGTCACACCTTAAGTGTTGTCTTTAAGGTAATTGATGCACCCTACTACTAAGGATTCTTTGCACCACCACCTCCAAGATAAAGCAACCTCCAACTAGAAGATGAGGCAGTTCTTCTAGTCGCTTCAAGGAGCCAAAAGCTAGAGCACAACACTTAGACCAACTCAAAGAAAGAAATTAACTTTGTAACATAGATTATGCAACCATGAAGAGTGTCTCTATCGCACACCGCATGCAAGGAAGGGTTGGATTTATAAGGCCCAAACCTCACCTTACACCCCTTGAAATTCTCAAGGCAATGAATTGGATTTAATATATTCAATAACCTTAACTCCATTCATGGTAATTACCATGAATGGTCATGAAGTTGAAATGAGAATTGAAGGTCAAAAGTTAGAATTTAAGTAAATTTCACCCTTCAAGTAAGTCCACCACATCACCATGATCAAGACCTTTAAGACCCATGATCAATGTCATGAAGGGCCTCATAACTAAGGTCATGAAGGACTTCCTTTACTCATGGTGCCTCATTACCACATGGGTCCCACGCACTAACAAAACAATTAAATAAAAGAAATACAAAAACTAATTTTGAAACTTAATATAGATTTTATAAAAAACCAAACTACTATCATGGTGATACAAACATAACAGATCCTTGGGTGGGTTTTGAAATTAACTATCACCCAGAAAATAAGTCTACGAGGTACTTGAAGTCGTGATTTTTAAATTATTGCCAGATTCTTAGTTAATATGAATTAGGATTCCGAGTCTACTGGTTCCTGAAATCTTGATTCTCAAATCATTTATATATTCATATAAAAGGTCAGCTGTGGTTGCTAACATGCTGTAATCGATAGATCTTAGAGCTGAGGTGAACAGAACTTCGTTTCTCTTCTTGGTTTCCTTCAGTTTCTCCTTTAAAAGATCTCACTTTCAGTCCCCAACCCATTCCCACTTTCCCTCTCAAAATCTCAGTGTGATCAGAATAGTATTTCGAGAGATGCAGAGAACAACAATGGAAAGCCAGTACAATCTAGAGACGTCCACTGGTTTCAAATTTGTACCCTCGGATCAAGAACTTATAAACTACCTCCTGAAGAAAAAGAATGATCCTAATTTCTCAATCTTCGGCATCAATGAAGCTTCCGTGTATGAATCACACCCAGAAGATCTAATAAGTGAGTAACCAGTTTCTTGTTTCTTTCTTGATGCATGTTCAATCTTTTCTGTTCTTTTGGAAATTCTTAGAATTATACTGCAGTAGTTGCCCCATTGGTGTCCTTGTACATAAAAACTGTCAACCTACCATGCATCCAAGAAACCAAAGAAAAAACCAAATATAGCAGTTCGTTTCTTGATTGCGTTGATTTTGAATTTTCCATTTTCTATTTGTTCTATAAACTGTCTGCACCTGAATTTCTTACTAAACTCTATTGGTTTGCTTACATTATCTAAATTTGATTTGTGCAGGAAAGTGCGAAGAACACAGAAATAATTGTTACAAAAGACACACAAATAAATGTGAATACTTCTTCTCCCCAAGGATGAGAAAATACCCGAATGGCAGCAGACCCGATCGAAGTGCAGGAGGTGGAGTTTGGAGGGTGACTGGCAAAGAAGAAATCAGAGTCGGTAGTGAGCCGGGTGTTGTTATTGGATATAAGGGATCTCTTGTTTTCTATAACGGGAAGCCAGATTCTTCAAACAAAACAAACTGGTTCATGAAAGAATATATAACCAAAGGAGATCCAAAGATATCCAACAAACAAAATATAGCCATGCAGGTGCATTACTAATTTTCATTAATTCATAGTTTTTAATTTTTATCTGTTTTCGTCTACAATTTTATAAATTTATCTTGTCTTGTTTTCTTTCTGATCATTATTTATCTGAATTTTTTTTTTTCACTCTTGTTTCAGTTGGATGAGTGGGTTCTTTGTAAAATTTATGAGCGTAGACGCAAAAAGCAGGAAGAAGATGAAGAAGAGGAGGGGATAAGCATTGAACAATTTAGAAGGGAAGTGCTGGGACCGAGAGGAGAGGAAGCTGGTATAATCAGTAAAGAAGGAGATCGTTCTGATTTGGATTGGTTAGACAAATTTTTACTTTCAGATTCTCAAGATGGACTAGAAGAAGATCTCATATTCACCGGAGGAAGTGATGAGTTTCAAGAAATGTACAAGAAGTATTATTCAGAATTGGAAGCATGTTTAATTTCAGACTCACAAAGGAACTATGGTTTTACCTTTCAAGAAGAGAAAGCGCAAGAGGGAAAAAAGGAAGAAGAAGTGATAGTAAACAAAGAAGATGACAATGGTGAGAGTGACATACAACAATGCATTTCAAATGTTTCTCTGAAGACAAAATGCAAGAGGAAATACAATCAGATGTAGATTTATATGGGAATCTTACCAAGAAGGGGAAGGGAGAGACTAACAAAGACTAAAAGAAGAAATGCGAAGGAGGCACAATAATCAGCTAGATACTGTCAATTAGATATTGGGTGTAGGGTTCCGACTTTAAGCAATTCAAATCTAGAACTACATTATATTTAATCCTGTTCCTTCTATAGAATAGAAGTCTCCAGGACTTGCTAGAAAGGTGAGTCAATTTAGAAATGGAACCTCACATGTTTAGTGTCTTACAATTCTTTTAAATTTTCGTAACATTTTACAGAGAGATTAATTTCAGTTGTATAGGGTAGCTGCAGAGTCATTCCTATTTTGTTTCTCTTATTTTGAGTATTTGAACTCTCTATATACTGTATGGAATGCAATTAGAATATTAGATTTCGATTTTGAAATCTTCAGTTCAGAAGCTAGCCAGACGCTTTTCTCTTTAGGGATGACAATGATCATCCCATTTCTTATCTGTGATCAGTATATATCTTCTAGCAAAAGAGATCTAAAACTTGCTTACCTAGTCTATGATTAGCATTTGCTTCTTTTACTGCTATTCCGGCGTGACTGTCATGTGTCATCATATAATTATACATACCTAACCTTCACCGGTTATCTGTAAAGCACAGTCGTTGAGCAATTCACAGTGAGACCTGCAGGCATCCTTTGTTGGATGGGCACTTTGATTGCCCAGGCAGTTGGTATCCTGCTCCCATCAGACTCTCCTACACTACTTTGTTCTTGCTGGCTCTTCCTCTTCTTCCTCTCCTCCATCTTCTGAGGCATTACTGTACTTCAAAACCTAAAAAAGAGGCCTAAATCTTGCAGAACCTTGAAAAAAATGAAAACTTATGCCTGTCCTGCATTACCACCAGGATCCAGCAACAAAGCAGATGTCTAGGAGGAATTTTGAGGAACCCAACTTTGGAACCAGAATGGGTGAATCTCATGTATTTTTGTGGGTAGCTAGCCATCGAATAGCTTGCATCAGAAGCCAACCCATAACGTGATTTTATCACGCTAACCCTGATCACATAATTATAAATTCAAGGGACAATGTTAACAGCTTGAACTACATTTACAACCTGGAGAAGAAAAAAAACAAATAAGGATGAAATTACTATGAAACTATACTATCAAACAGAGGAGATACTGATTATCTTAATGACCAACTTAACCCATTTAGTAGCATCCTTCACAAAAACTCCCAAATAAAAATTAAATGTGAAGCATGTCTACTGTTCAAGAGTGAGTACAGCGCAGAGCTTAGAGATCCCAAACTGAATTAGCAAACTGAATTGGCTTGGAATCTGGCCAATCCAAATTGATCCAGGTCTCTTTTTTATTGAAGGTTTGGTTTTTTTCACTGGGCATGGGGACTACCATTTGATTTGAATGCAAATTTTATTTTTTGAAAAGAGTCAAGCTAGCGTCAATAATTTGTAATGTATAATGCTTTATTAGTATTTGCCACTTGACAGTATATGGATTAGGCCATGTGATACAGGACACTGTATACATTCTGATGATCAAACTTTTTGTCCAAAATAAGTGGAAAGTGGTCTCTCTCTTAAATGCTCTTATATGTGCTCTTAGCGGTCACTACTGGAGCAATTACTCCACCATCAATCAACATGCACTTGCCAAAAGAGTCCAGACCTTCTACTCCATGATCATGCTCCCTTCACACTCCTCCGGCCAACACTTTGTTTAGGAGTCCGGATCTTCTTTCCTAATGCGTGGAGGTCTATGCTCTCCTCACACTTCTTCACCACATATTAGGAAGAGAGAGAAGGGGGACTTGGGGCCCACTGAGGATCTCACCTCTGATTTATATTGTCAACAATCAGAGGTGGATTTCATCCTTAATGTGAGGTGAGTAGTGTGAGAGGGACAGAAATCTCTGCCAATCAGGCCAAGACTCCTCATTTAGGAGAAGGGGGCTTTAAAGAGACCACGAGTTGGGCCTTCAACTTGTATCGGGCTGGGCCGGCCCCATAACCTCCACCATCACACTGACACTGTAGCAAACGGAGATACGTTCCCCTGTCTGGGACCTTTGCCTAATAAATAATGCTACAACGGTTCCAGTTTCAGAAGAAATAAGAAAATGAGAGCTGTAAGAGAGAGTGGAGCGAAAGAGACGTAATAGAAGCTCGAGAATGAGTTTGCTAGATTGACGTTAAATGAAACACGAAGAGAAGAGAAGAGAAGAGAAGAGAAGACAAAGAAACAATGGCGGGTCATTGGATCTCGGCGGCATTCGATTTGAAGACAATGCAGCTGATCTTCTTATTACTTCCTATTATGGTGGGTTCTTTCTACACGGTAACCCTCTTCAATAGCAACACCGCTGCCTATGTCTGCGAAGAAGCCTCTTCCTCTTTACACACCTCGTCAGGTACTCTCTCTATTGGAAACTCTTCCTTACTTATTTGTTACATTCAATGCTGCTTCTTGATTTGATCAATTGGGAAACTGGGAAAGAAATTTAATGTCGAACAGTTCAGAGGAGATAAATTTATTTGTTATTTTTAAGGTAGACTTCAAACAGATGAGTACTAGAAAATTTACACATATTGTGCAATGTGACATTCTGGTGTAGTCTTTGCAAGCTTAGTATTTGATCTAGGTCCGCTGCAGGGCAGAGAATTATGGACTTCTTGACTTAGTTTTAGTAATAATTTACCAAAAAAAGAAGGCTCAGTTTTAGTAGTAGGACTAGTGCTTATTAAGCCAATTGATGTGGGTAATAAACTTTTTGTTGGAAATCAACGGATGACCTGTTTGGTAGAATGCAAAATTTGGGTGCAATCTATCATCTCATTACAATCATGTCATTAAAATGGCAAAGATAGATCACAAGCAATTTGAACTCAGTTCAAGATCCATGCCAAGGAGCAAAAAAATCTGATGCGTCTCAGTTATAATTTTGGTTCCAACTAAGCTCCCTCGGTCTCCAAGACAATGACTCTTGCAAGAAAGGTTAGATGCGGGCCAGCTCATATGCCGGGCAGCCGCCTCTGATGGCTAAGTCAGACAATGAACATATTAAGATCCTATGCAAGAGCTACACAGGGTTATGTTCAGAATGTATTACATGCTTACCAGGGAGGTGAGTCCTTGTTTAAATAGTGTATGTGTTACCTTTTCTGGATTAGGTAGGTTTCCCCGACGAGGGCTGCTATTTCTCCTTGGATTTGCTCCCTTGTCATCCGTCCTGCTCAATCATCCTTGTAGTTGACCTTCTGTCTAGGATGTTGTTGCCATATAGGTCCAGCGTAGTGGTTGGGGAAAGTCCCAACTAAGTATTGTATTTAGCCCCACTCAGGTCCAGAGTTGATCGGGTACAATGAATAACGATCGGGTGCCAAAACCTCCCGTATCACTAGCCCCCTATCCCGTGCGATGAATTCTTCATGTGAGATAGTATTTGGGATCTTCATGAAGTTCATTAATTATTCCCGCCTGAGGTGTTTAGCTATTACAATGTTTGAGCTTCCTCAAAGATCGTGCCCAGTCTCGCACTGCCACATCAAATGACTGATTAAATGGTCATTATGGTAGCCTCGGGAAGGTCAAGTGTCTCTTCTTGCGAACCGTTGATCTTGTTACGTCGCGACCGTTCGATCAAAATCAATAACGCCTCTTCTGGCAGTATAAATACCCCCTTTCTATCTTTGTTTTGATCTATCGTTTTCATCGCTTTTGACCAAGATTTCCTCCCGACTAGTTTCTTGACTTCGAACTAATCAATAAGTTTTCTTTCCTGACCATGATGCCAAGGGGAGGTCAAAGGTTTGAAGCCAATGTTCCCGTCCCGATACATCGTGAGAAAAAACGTCGTCGCAATGAGGGTTATGCAAGTGAGGGTGATAATGATTAGACGAGGGCTGTTAACCTTACCGGGAATCATCTGAAGGATTTACATGAACAATCTTCGGATGAATCGTCTGGTAGTACCAAAATTGACGCTACTCCCGACGATGACCCAAGGGTCTATCAGGAGATTGTCGATTTAGCCAAGCAGCTCAGGGCCAGTTCCTCTACTGCCCCAATTGCCCAAAGTCCTGACCCAGAGATCCCGGCTGAGGAAGATTTGAATAAAAGGATCTCGGATGATGAAGCTTTTTTGGAAGGTGCTTCTGATTTAGAGGACGAGTCGGCTACCCCTTCTGTTTCCTCCAGTACCCTTCGTCCCAAGTCAGTGGCCACATCTTCTCATGTCCCGTCCACTTCTGGGGTTACTCCTTCCTGGTCATTGAGAGCCTCTCTTCGACCTCCCTTTCAACGCCCAAGTGTGTTTCGGGGGGCTATTCCTCGTAAACCAGATAGGAAGAAGTTAGACGCTCGGGCCCTGATGTTAGCTCAATCACAGCCCCGAACCCCGTGGCATGTTGATTTTGTTCAGAGTACATCGGGGCCTGAATTTTACCCTTATTCACTTTCTTCTTCCGATCTTGATCGGTTTCTTTCTTGTTTCAACACTCTCGATGGATTGTAGTTATTCTCCCAAGAGATTCTGAAAGGGCGGTTAGTCCCCCAAGTGGGTTTTATCCTTTGTATTATGATGCTTTCATCGGGGGGCTTTGTCTCCCTTTGCACGATCTCTTCATTGATATATTGAACCACTATGACATCAGCCTGGTCAACTTGAGCCCGAATAGTTGGCGCAATATTATAGGTTTCGTTGGTTTCAATCATAACTTCAATGTCATCCCAACCTTCCAATTATTCCATTATTACTATTCTTTGCACCCTCATATTCAGCAGGGCTGGTTTTACTTGGCGAAGAGGGCGTCAACTTCCCTTAATTTTCAAGGAAATTTCATTGAAAATGACACTCTCCCGTCCACGACCAAAAAGTGGAGGGAATTCTTCTTATTCTTCAGTCCTCCTTCCCCCCAAGCCTTTCCTTATGGATTTCCAGGAGAGGTCGAGGAAGGAAATTGATCTTCTAAATACCCCGTTTGGTTTGGATCCCGAGGAGGAAGATATAGTCGGGAAGATCAACTTGGGTAAAGGGGATGAGTATGTGATGCCCCGCATCTTTTTATATTATTATTTTATTATTATGTGTGAATGTGTCAATCTTTAAGATTATTAAAGGATCCGATGATTGAATTGATGGTTTAATTAAATGATTTGAGTATAGTTAAAGGATAGCTTAAATGAGGCTAGATCCAATTGACATTTGGTCGAGGCCAGACATCGCTTGTGGATCACACAACAGTGGAATTAGACTGAACTGAAAACGAGGAAATGATCAGCATGCTTTTCTGCACCCAGAGGTACTAATATTAGCACCTCAGAGTGGGCCCTGCATAAGATATTACAAGGGGCCCATAATAAAGCCCATTAGTCATTTAATTAAATATATACTATATGTACAATATATATATATATGGTTGTAACAATGCTGTCTTGCATCTCCGATGCTTTGTAACAATGTCTTTCACCACGAAAGATCCTAAGCCTCTCCTTGGTATCAGAGCCATGAAGGCGTGGTGTATGATTAGAACAACTCCGGTGTGACCCAAGCTTTCTCTGTGTAAGTCCGGTTACCCTCACCAATGCTCCAGTTACCCTTCTCCTTGTAACCTTATCTTTTCATCAATGCATTATCATTATCATCTATGCAATAAAGGGATGGCTCAGCCGACCTTTCATTTATTTTTTTTGCATCATTTGCATATGGTCGAATTATCGCCTAAATTTCTTTCTGTTATGCATTTAATTTCATTAATGCTTTAAATTCTTTATTTTTCTTGTATTACTTTCTTATGGTCGGTTATACCACCTAAGATTTTCTTTAATTTCTGTTATGCATTTCCTTTTTATCACTTCTTTAAATTCTTTACCTTTTGTCCTATAATTTTCTTTATGCATATTTTTCTTTCTGCAAAATATTGTTCATACTTTGTTTCTTTCTTTTTAGTTTTGGTATATTGATGGCTGGATTTTCCGCCTGTTAACTTACTGTTTTGTTTATATGCTTTTGAAATCCATACTTTTATTTTCTTTCTTTTAATTTTCTTCCTAATAGTTTGGCTAGGGTATCCGAGAAGTAAAAAAGATGTCATGGTGTGATTCCTAGAGGTGAGGCAGAAGGTGTGTAAGTCCTCTATTGTGCTAGGTCTTAGTGACGGGTGAAGACTTCTCTAAGTGGACCCCTTTCTTTTAGGACGGAAAGAGAGAGCTTGAAAAAAATGAGTGTGTTTTCCCGAAGCATGTCTTCATCAACTGTGGGCCAGCAGGAGACCAATTTGGCTACCAATATCCTTAACCAAGAAGAATTGAACAATGACTTTGACCAATCCTTGGTAGAATGGAGTATGCCCAGAGTACCCAAAAAAGAAATTTACCAACAATCGATCTTCGGTTTTAGGGAAACCATTAAAACCGTTGAACAAACAATTCGTGTTTCTTCTGAATTGGAAGAAATCCCTCTTCTACAGAAGCAAACAATCCTCAACCTTAAACAACAATATAATTACATCCATTTTGGGTGTGTCCAAATAGCTATTAAGCCTCTCCACCGCGAAGGATTAAACACTTCCCTCATTTTGGCCCTTAGAGACCAAAGATTTACCCAATTTCAGGATTCCCTGTTAGAAGCGGTCGAGACAAGTCTTTGTCGAGGACCAATCTTCTTTAACCATTTCCCAAATTTAACAATATCCCTTGATGATAAAAACATTTTGGATTCATTAGTTGTTAACCTCCAAACCAGTGGTTACGACATGAAGCCTGGATCCATAGCAATTTCCTTAGTTTACAGAATTCAATACAAGGTTATGAAATCTGTAGCCCCTAAGGCCCTTAAGAGATCCACCAGAGGATAAACGGAGTTCTTTGAAGGCTTTGATTGCCAATCAAGAACGATTCAACCCAAGTACGTTCGTTGGAAAGAGGTTAGTTTTCCCGCACAATGGACCTTTCAGGCTGTGTAGCCTCAGGTCAGACCTGCCTCTACCATTGCATCAATAACCCAGGACCAATCTGGTCTGGTAACAATGTCTTTTGACCGGATGAACCTCTCCAGCAGGCTACGAGGTGAGTCCTCACAGTCTATTAAATACCATCAACAATCCAGAGCTTCTTGCTCAAGCATTCCCTCGGACTCTAGTAGTCTAATGTCTAAACCTACTATCAGGCTCAGCAACCTAGTCACCAACAACCAAATTGCCCATGGTGTTTACACCAAAAGAGACCAATATGAACAATCTAAGGACAGCCAAGCTGACCCGGGGTCACCGACTCCTTCGGCTATGGAAGTTCCCCCAAGGAATTCTTCATTAATGATGATTATGTCCGATCGACCTTTCTCGATCAATAAAGAATTGCTCCGGCAAGACTTTAGCAGCCCCCCCACAAAAACCAAAGAAAAAATTTTTTTAAAAAAAAAATTTATTTTTAAAAAAAATTAAAATTTGTGATGCTTGGTATCATTGATAACTCTATGAAATAGAGTTAAGATTTATAACTTTTATACTTGAGATGGCTTGATTTAGGAGTATTTTGTCTTTGTTTTAGTGATAGTATTCATTAGGTGTTGTTTTATTTAGTCTTAACATGTTGCATTTTGTTTAGTTCATTTTTGTCACATTGCATGAATTTCCCTTCTTTTTATGGATGAATTTGACTGTTTCTCTTTCTCTTGAACATGTAGGTGAAGATTCATAAAGAACATGTCCTCTAACTTTGTTGTAGAGTTGTTGCTGCATTGCTACAACAACGGAGCACAATATTCTCAGATCCAATTCAAATGGAATTGACCAAAAAGGGCTAACTTAAGTGGACTAAATTCTTGTAAATACATGATGGTTTTCAGCCCTTGATCTCAGGAGGAAGGTTCTAATCCTATGGCCAGAATCTAACCTAATGATTGAAGACATTTATGGAAGAAAGAGAAGAGAGGCAAGGAGGAGGGAAGGAGACATTCGACCAAGGTGTGGATGAGAGACTTGGCTGAGAGGAAGGAGGTAGAGAACGAATGCTGGAGCTCTTGTGGAAGCAAGGAGCTGCTGGAGTTGCTGATTTGCTTTCAAGAAGAAAGTTGGAGCTCATGTGGAAGCATTGAAGCCTTAGTTTATTCTTGTTTATATAACTCTATCTTCTTATTTTCTAGTCTCATGTCAACTATACTTTGTTTTATGCATTTGAATTCTGTTATGGGCTAAATCTTAGTTGTGTTGGGATGATAGTAGTACCTAAACCTGAATTTTGATATGTAATTAATCATGTGTTCTTTAGTTTTATTGCAATCCACTTTATTGATTAATGAATTCAGCATGTTATATTGACTAATTTCAGTTCTTGAATGATATTTCTTGAATAAATGTTATGATTTCATTAATTGGAAAATTAATGAAGTCTAGGTGTTTGTTGAATTGTGTGAGTTAGAATCATCTTTAATTAGGTTGTGTTAATTAGTAGGTTGGGTAGGAATACCCAATTACCTCACATTACCATTGATTGGATTGGGTTTAAATTGCATTCTTAATTCAATTCTTCATAGGAATAGGCTGATGTTGATTTAGGATGCTAGCTTATGTGTATTGGAAAATACCATATTGCCATTCATTCCAAGTTCTTGATTTATCTTGGGGTTGTAGTATTGCTTTAGTATTTGTGTTTTAAAATTCAGGGGAAGGGAAACTTGATTCCTAACACACTTGTCACTCATTAAGTTTCTTCCATTGCTCAAATCTACATTTTAGTTCCTTAGTTTTCTTTACCTGTCATTTGGTTAATTAGTTAGACAAATACCAATCAACCTTGTTAATTTCATTTAAATCAATTTTACTTTTACATTGAAAGTTAAGGATATAATTCTCCGTGGGATCGATTTTGTACTTATCATTTATTACTTGATTGCGATATGTATACTTGCGTGATATCTTGAGATACAAGCAACAAGTTTTTGGCGCCGTTGTTTGGGAATTTTGTCTTTGATAATTAGTGTAGAAGTAAGTTTTTGTTTTATCTACTGAAATTTCTTTACTTTGATATTAGTTTCCTTTTATTCTCAGTGCTTTTACCCTTGTATGAACACGCTGCTCGATCAAGAGTTGGCACCCTTTGACATCGAAATAGAAAGGACATTTCGAGCTAGAAGAAGGGAGCAACGAGGCCTAGCAGCAGTTCCAACAATGGCTGAAGCAGTGAGAAATGGATTGAATAATAATGAGACTAATATGGCAGCTGAGGGTGATGATAGAGATAGAGCCATCAGAGCATATGCTGTTCCCATGTTGCATGAGTTGAATCCAAGCATAGTACGGCCAGATATTCAAGCCTTACATTTTAAACTTAAGCCGGTGATGTTCCAAATGCTTCAAACTGTGGGACAATTCAGTGGGCTTCCAACAGAAGATCCTCATCTCCATCTTAGACTCTTCATGGAAGTAAGTGACTCTTTCAAGATACCTGGAGCAACTGAAGAGGCTTTGAGATTGAAGCTATTCCCTTATTCATTGCGGGATAGAGCAAGAGCGTGGTTGAACTCCTTACCTCCCCAATCAGCAGCTACATGGAATGACTTGGTAGAGAAGTTCTTGATGAAGTACTTCCCTCCAACAAAGAATGCCAAGCTCAGAAATGACATAACTGGTTTTCAACAGTTGGATAGTGAGTCTTTATATGAGGCATGGGAGAGGTTTAAGGAGCTCTTGCGTAAATGTCCTCATCATGGCATTCCTCATTGGATTCAGATGGAGACTTTCTACAATGGTTTAAGTGGACAAACTCGATCCATAGTGGATGCATCAGCCAATGGGGCTATATTGGCAAAGTCTTACAATGAGGCTTATGAAATTTTGGAAAGGATGGCCAACAACAACTACCAATGGCCAGCTGAAAGAGCTGCTGCAAGTAAGAGGGTGGCTGGAATTTATGAGTTGGATGCAAAGGATGTACCTTAACTGCACAAGTTTCATCTCTCACTAGTGTGTTAAAATCAGAAACTTGGCTGCAATCGTACAACCACAACAAAATCTAGCAGTCTCTTGTACATATTGTGGTGGGGAGCATGTCTTTGATAGTTGTCCATCTAACCCAGAATCAGCCTACTATGTTGGTAATTTCAGCAAAGCTAATAACCCATATTCCAACACTTATAATCCTGGTTGGAGGCAGCACCCTAACTTCTCTTGGAATGGTCAAGGACAGAATGTAGGCCCATCATCTACCCCAACTAGACCTTATCAACTTCCAAGTGCTCAACAGCAAGTGAAGATTCAGCCTATAGAACCTTCTTCATCAATTGAGCTCCTATTGAAAGAATACATGGCAAAGAATGATGCAATTATTCAGAGCCAAGCAGCTTCATTGAGAAATTTGGAGAATCAAGTTGGGCAGCTAGCTAATGCTTTAAGCAACAGACCTCAAGGATCACTGCCAAGTGATACTGAAAATCCTAGGCGGGAAGGCAAAGAGCATTGCAAGGTTATTTCATTACGGAGTGGGAAATATATAGAGCCACCTCATGTTAAGTCCAATCAACCGAAGGAAACTAATCCTGTCCAAGAAGAAAGGGAAAAGGAAGATCCAAAGTGGCTGTTCAAAAAGACCAATCTGATTTTGAACACCAAAGTGTTGAACCACCAGCTACAGCTCCATTGCAACAGGGTTCTCCAAAAAAAGTGCCTTATAAACCACCCCCTTTCCTCAAAGATTTCAAAGGCAGCAACAAAACCATCAGTTCAAGAAATTCTTGGATGTTTTGAAGGAGCTCCACATCAATATACCATTGGTAGAAGCACTTGAACAAATGCCAAATTATGTGAAATTCATGAAAGACATCCTTTCTAAAAAAAAAGATTTGGAGAGTTTGAAACAGAGCCATGACACAAGAGAGTAGTGCCTTCTTGCTGAACAAGCTTCCTCAAAAATTAAAGGATCCCGGGAGTTTCACCATTCCTTGTGCTATTGGAGAAAATTATATTGGGAGAGCCCTTTGTGACCTTGGAGCTAGCATTAACCTTATGCCAATGTCAATCTTCAAGAAGCTTGGTGTGGGAGAAGCAAGGCCAACTACAGTAACACTTCAGCTGGCTGATAGATCCTTAGCTCATCCTGAAGGAAAAATTGAAGATGTCTTGGTAAGAGTTGATAAGTTCATCTTCCCTGCTGATTTCATTGTTCTTGATTTTGAAGCCGATAGAGATGTGCCCATCATTCTTGGAAGACCCTTCTTGGCCACTGGAAAGACTTTGATTGATGTGCATAAAGGAGAATTAACTATGAGGGTAAATGGAGAGCAAGTCACTTTCAATGTTCTCCAGGCAATGAAATCTCCAGATGAGATAGAGCAATGCTCAATGGTAGATATCATAGAGGAGCTGGTTTTAGAAGAAGTTGAGACAAAGGGTAGTAAAGATCCATTAGAGCTTTCATTAACATCTGAAATTTCACAAGTGGGTGATGAAGCAGGTAGCTACATTAAATGGTTAGATGCAAGACCAGCTGAGACATTAAGAAAGAGTGGATTTGATCCTCTTGTATTATCTGAGCATGCAACTCAATCTCCTAAGCCATCAATTGAAGAGCCTCCTGTGTTAGAATTGAAGCCTCTTCCAGACACCTTAGGTATGCCTATTTGGGTGAAGGAAAGACACTTCCAGCTATCATTTCAGCAAGTGCTAACAGCAGAGCAAGAAGATATGTTAATTAAAGTGCTCAAGAAATACAGCAAAGCATTAGGATGGACCATATCGATATCAAGGGAATCAGCCCATCAATTTGCATGCACAAAATTCTGCTAGAAGACCGCTGTAATAATTCTGGTGGAGCATCAAAGGAGGCTGAATCCAATTATGAAGGAAGTGGTCAAAAAGGAAATCATTAAATGGTTAGATGTCTGGGGTGGTGTATCCAATTTCGGACAGAGAAGTGGGTGAGTCCAAGACAATGTGTCCCCAAGAAAGGAGGAATGACAGTTGTGGAGAATGATAATAAGGAGTTGATACCTACAAGGATAGTGAGTGGGTGGAGAATATGTATGGACTATAGGAAGCTCAACAAGGCTACAAGGAAAGATCATTTCCTCTACCCTTCATTGATCAAATGCTTGATAGATTGGCTGGAAAAGAGTATTATTGCTTCTTAGATGGATACTCGTGGTACAATCAAATAGCCATTGCTCCCGAAGATCAACATAAGACCACTTTCACTTGCCCATATGGTACCTTTGCCTTTAGAAGAATGCCTTTTGGTCTTTGTAATGCCCCAGCCACTTTCCAAAGATGTATGATGGCCATTTTCACTGATATGGTGGAACAATTTGTAGAGGTGTTTATGGATGATTTTTCAGTTTTTGGAGAAACTTATGATGAATGTCTCACTCACTTGGCAAAAGTTCTACAGAGATGTGAAGAAACCAATTTAGTCCTCAACTGGGAAAAATGCCATTTTATGGTTAGAGAAGGGATTGTTCTTGGACACAAGGTTTCCAAACAGGGTCTAGAAGTGGATAAAGCCAAGGTTGCCATTATAGAAAAATTACCACCACCATCAAGTGTGAAAGGGATTAGAAGCTTTCTTGGACATGCTGGGTTTTATAGAAGGTTCATAAAAGATTTTTCACAAATATCTAAACCATTGTGTAGCCTGCTTGAAAAAGAAAGCCAGTTCAGCTTTAGTGAAGCATGTATGACAAAGATTTTTAGAGTTGAAGAAGAAGCTAATCTCTACACCCATCATTGTGGCACCGGATTGGTCTATTCCCTTTGAGGTCATGTGTGATGCTAGTGATTGGGCTGTAGGAGCAGTTTTGGGACAGCGTAAGAATAAGGTATTCCATTCAATCTATTATGCTAGTCGGACCCTATTAGGAGCACAACTGAATTACACTGTCACCGAAAAAGAGCTCTTGGCAGTTGTGTTTGCATTTGACAAATTTAGAGCTTATCTAGTGGGGGCAAAGGTCATTGTGTTCACAGATCATTCAGCCATCAAATATTTGATACACAAGAAGGATGCTAAACCAAGGCTGATTAGATGGATCTTATTGCTTCAAGAGTTCAACTTGGAGATAAAAGATAGGAAGGGGACTGAGAATCAAGTGGCTGACCATCTGTCTAGGTTGGAAAATCCAAACCAAGTAGCTGAATTTGAAATTAAAGAAGTCTTCCCCGATGAACAACTCTTTGTCAGTTTCCCTCTCAACACCTTGGTATGCCGATTTTGCTAATTATTTAGCCAGCGGACTTCTACCCCCTATGATGCCCACTCAACAAAGGAAGAAATTTTTACGTGAGGTTAAAAGGTATTTCTGGGATGAACCATTCTTATTCAAGCTATGTGCAGATCAAATATTGAGGCGTTGTATCCCTGAGGTAGAAGTAGAGGATGTGTTGAGGCAATGCCATGACTCCCCATATGGTGGACATTATCAAGGAGATAGGACAGCAGCAAAGGTCTTGCAATCGGGGTTTTATTGGCCAAGTATGTTCAAGGATGCCTATCAATTCATTCAAAAATGTGATAGATGTCAAAGAGTGGGAAACATCTCAAAAAGGAATGAAATGCCCTTAACCAATATCTTGGAAGTAGAATTGTTTGATGTTTGGGGAATTGATTTCATGGGGCCTTTTATTCCTTCATATGGCAATCTTTACATTTTAGTAGCAATGTGGACTATGTATCCAAGTGGGTGGAGGCTGCTGCTTGTTCAACTAATGATGCAAAGGTGGTTATTGACTTCATGAGAAAGAATATCTTCACTAGATTTGGTACTCCAAGAGCCATAATCGGTGATGAAGGTTCACATTTTTGCAACAAATATCTTGGAGCTCTATTGTCTAAATATGGAGTTCGTCACAAAGTTGCCTCAAGCTATCACCCCCAAACAAATGGACAAGCTGAAGTTTCTAATAGACAAATCAAGTTGATTTTGGAGAAAACAAAGATGCCCAACAAGGAAGGATTGGTCCATAAGGTTAGATGACTCCCTTTGGGCCTACCGGACTGCCTACAAAACACCTTTTGGAATGTCACCATATCAACTTGTGTTTGGAAAGGCTTGCCATCTACCATTGGAACTAGAGCATAAGGCATACTGGGCAATTAAGAAATTCAATTTTGACTCTACTTTGGCTGGTGAGAAGAGAATGCTACAACTCCATCAACTTGATGAATTCAGGCTCCAAGCATATGAGAATGCCAAACTCTACAAGGAGAAAGTGAAGAAATGGCATGACAAGAAAATCTTGCAGAGGGTATTTGAACTAGGTCAGCAAGTTCTCATTGCTCAACTCCGCACTCAAATTATTTCCAGGAAAGCTGAAATCAAGATGGTCGGGTCCTTTTACAATAATGACAAGATTTCCACATGGAGCAGGGGAGTTGCAAGAGGGCATCTCTAACAAGAAATTTCTAGTCAATGGGCAGAGAATCAAGCATTATTGGGGAGCACCATTGGAGCGGGACAAATCTTCAATCAACCTTCAAGAGGCTTAAAAAGAAGGGAGGTCACTTAGATTTCATTATTTTTAGTTTAATTGTGTGCTATTAGTTCATTAGGTGTTAAAAAAAAAAAAAAAAAAAAAAAAAAATAAAATAAAATGAATGATAGATAATTTGCTAACATGTATATTTTGATGTGCAGGGAGTGTGGGGAACAAAAAGAGAATGATTGGGTGTTTTGCCAAACTTATCATTAAACCCAACTCTGCTGAACAGAGCATGTTTCAATATCCAAAGGATATTTCACTATCTTTGTAGTAGCGATGTGGCCACAATGCTACTACAAAGTTTTGACCCTCAGCTACGGGTCTTGCATGTTCTGTTAACACATTCCATTCTCTGTTGAAACTTACATTCTGTGTTCGTTGCTATAGCAAAGCTGCAGCAAAGCTACAACAACGATTAAACCACTCACCCGACCCGGTTTCATCTCAAACCCAACCAACCCATCAAAAATACACTTCAAACTTCTATCGACCATGCTGAACCCATACCGATTCGAACCAATTTCATTTTTTTTAAACCCTTCTAAACCAATACCAACCCAAACCCATAAAACCTCTCATTTCAAACCCAAATCAACGAAACACTCAAACTCACTTCGTCGACTCTCACGGCACCATCGTCTCCTCCACCGCAACTCATCCTCCTCTTCTCTTCCATTTTCTCTGTTTTTCAAAGACTTTCACACCTCCATTTACCTACATTCACCCACCAAAGCAATCTTCTTCTTCACCGATAGCCCATCTTTCACAAAAACCCTAACTTTTTCCCCCATTCCATCCTCGAATCACTTCTCAGAGGACTACCGATGCCGTACTGGGTTTCGGGCATGTTTTTGTGGTATTTCGACCTTTCATCTTCCCTACACCACATCAGCTAAGTGTTCTCCCCATTTCTTTTCTTTCATTCTATATTTTTGAACTTTCCCGATTTGTCGTGTTTTTGTTGAATGTTCAATTTGTGGTTTGTGGGTTATGTGTTTGTTCTTATGTTGTCTTAGTGTATGTTTTCGTTAGGGTATATACAACTTTTCTTATTTGTTTAGGTGTTATTTTGGAGCTACAATCACTTGCACACACCAATACAACATTTCTGGGTCATCGTTACCCTATGCTCATATCCTCTGTTTTTATGCTTGCCATTTGCACCTAAAACAACATAGAATTTGTTTGTTTGTTTGTTTTTGTTTGCTTAGTTATAGTTCATTGTTTGTTAATTGTTTGTTCTTGTTTTCTACTTTTATGGTGTCTCTGTTTTTGTTAGATAAGGTATGTTTTAGTGTTTGTTTGATTAGTTATTTTTATTTTTTTTTATTTTCTACAATTTGTTTGATTAGTTGTTGCAGTGTTTTTGTTAGCTAAGGTCTGTTTTAGTGTTTGTTTGACTTCAATAGTGGTTGTTAGGGGCCAACCTTGTGCACTCCATTCGAAATGGCCCCTAAGAAGAAGAGCAGAACAGACCCTAGTTCTAGTGCTTCAATGAGTCCCTCTTATTTTGCCTCTCCCTTAGCTGAGAACCGCTTCACATCCATCTCCACCAAGAACTTTCTTCCGGAGAAGGGGTTCAAATTAAAACCCAATGAAGCACAAGCCTTTCCATTCATCCCATCCATTATAGCTAGGCATCATTGGGAACAATTTTGCACCCATCCTGGTGCCTACATCCCTTCCATAGTCTACGTAATTTTATGCCAATCTCACCGCCCCATCTCAGATCAAGTCTATGTTAGGGGGATGCACATACCTATAGATGGACCATCCATTAATGCCTATTATGCATTGGACAATGTGGAGGATGAGCACAATGCCTATCTTGCTTCAGCAGATCCAACTGCCATGCATAACATTATCCAGACTTTATGTTCTCATGGCACGGAGTGGTCCTCCTCCACCCAAGGTGCATTAACTATTGCCCGCCACACCTTGCAACCGGCAGCCAAAATTTGGTACCATTTTTTACAGACCCACTTGATGCCCTCCACGCATAGTCGATCTGCTTCAAGGATAGAGCTTTGTTCCTCCACTCTATTTTGGAAGGGCGTCGGGTTAATGTGGGTCATCGCATTCATGAGGCCATTTGTGCTTGTGCTTGCTAGGCAGGGTGGTAGTTTAGCTTTTCCCCGTTTAATTACCGCTTTATGTTTGGCTAACCATGTTGATGTGCGGGCTTCGATGTCCATACACTCAACAAAGGTGCCATTACACACTTCAAGTATCACTCGCATGCTTACACCTAGTTCAGCTCCCCCCTCCCAAGTGCACCACCTCCCCGCCGCAAAGATCAGCCATTCCTCCCACTTCTTCTACCTCTCGGTGCTCCATCCTCTAGTTACACTCAATTGGAACAGCGCCTCACTCAAGTAGAAGCCACCCAATTTCAAATGATGTTGGAACATCAAATCACTCGTGACCTCTTCCTTGGTTATATGAGTTATGTGGCTGCCCGTGATCGCGCCCTTGAGTCTAACTTAAGGATGAATAGCAACCGGTTCCAATCTTTTCCAGCTTTTCCCAACTACCTCTTCGCTAATCCTTGGGGCCAAGATGGGAACTACATTCCTAATATAGATGAGGAGGATGAAGCTGAAGCTCTGCTGCAGCTGCCGATGATGAGTTCCATTCATTAGATGATGATGATGAGGAGGCCTAGCTTGTTCAGGGAAGTTTTGTTCTCTCTCTTCTTTTATTGTGTTTTCCTTTTATTACCTTACTTTTTTTTTTCCTTTCTTTCGCTGTGAGGACACTGCTCATCTTTAGTTTGGGGGTAAAGTTTTGCAATGTGCCAATAATTGCATATGTTATCTTCATGATATGGATGTCCCCGGCTAACGCTTAATTTTCTTCAGCTTTTTTTTTTTTTTTTGATTCAGTTTAAAGTTGGCTGTCCAGCTTTTAGAGTAGCTGTTTTGGGTAGATGTTTTGTGTAGTTAATCTGGCTTTTCATGAAATTTGGATGATTGTTAAGTAATGTGAATGTCAGTGCCTCTTACTCTGGTTTTGTTGGAAATCTTAGCACAATTTTGCTATAATGATCTGATGTCTGCATTTACTCATGTTTGTGATGCCATACTATTGATGCACCAAGTGATGTTTCAAGCTCTAGAGAACCTGGGGAAAGCTGGATCAATGTGAGAGTTTTTAGGATTTTAGAATTGATTAAATGAGAACCTCAAGACTTACACATTAGGGATCCCCATTTGGTTGTTTCCAAGAACTTTGTGCATTGTGAATATTGATTGAGGTTTGACCCCTTCCCTTCCCTAAAAGAATAATGCTCCGCTGATTTGGGTTGCCTAGTAACCAGGAATATGCATGTAACCCATGTGTATTTTTGACGTCAACAGTGGCCCGAAATATGAGCACCAAAAAAAAAAAAAAAAAAAAAAAAGAATAATGTTCCGCTGTTTTGGGCAACCTAGTAACCAGGAATATGCATGTAACCCATGTGTATTTTTTACGTCAACAGTGGCCCGAAATATGAGCATGCAAGGCACTCTTGTTTGTGATCTTGTTGAGTAACCGGGTATCTTCATCACAAATGAGCGATATTCGCGTAAAAAGGCAAGATGACAACATAAAAAAAAAAAAAAAAAAGTTCATAAATAATAAGTTTGGGGGTCAAATGCTCAAAAGAGTATGAAACAAGTTCTTGGGGTTGTAAAAAGATATGGATTCCTAATTAGTGGAGAGGTAATCATTTGGTCAACATATTAGATCAATGAACTAAACTTGATGACCATGATTCAGCTATACTAGGGTGATCTGGGGCAAGATCCTTAACTTTCACACACACACTTGAGAGCATCCTGATGAGTAAAGTATGACATCTAAGTGTTATTGGCCAGATGTGTTGGATCTGAAAATTTAGAAAAAGATTGAGAGGCAACTTCTGTCTAACACTCATCCTATTGCATGCTTAAGCCAGGTTATTTGCTTTTCTTTTCTTTTTGATTTCCTCATGCTTTCATTAGTAGTTAGTTGTTGTTTTCATTTGTCTTTATTGCTCGAGGTCAAGCAATGTCTTAAGTTTGGGGGTGTGATAACTCTATGAAATAGAGTTAAGATTTATAACTTTTATACTTGAGATGGCTTGATTTAGGAGTATTTTGTCTTTGTTTTAGTGATAGTATTCATTAGGTGTTGTTTTATTTAGTCTCAACATGTTGCATTTTGTTTAGTTCATTTTTGTCACATTGCATGAATTTCCCTTCTTTTTATGGATGAATTTGACTGCTTCTCTTTCTCTTGAACATGTAGGTGAAGATTCATAAAGAAACATGTCCTCTAACTTTGTTGTAGAGTTGTTGCTGCATTGCTACAACAACGGAGCAGAATATTCTCAGATCCAATTCAAATGGAATTGACCAAAAAGGGCTAACTTAAGTGGACTAAATTCTTGTAAATACATGATGGTTTTCAGCTCTTGATCTCGTGGAGGAAGGTTCTAATCCTATGGGCAGAATCTAACCTAATGATTGAAGACATTTATGGAAGAAAGAGAAGAGAGGCAAGGAGGAGAAGAGGGGACATTCGACCAAGGTGTGGATGAGAGACTTGGCTGAGAGGAAGGAGGTAGAGAACGAATGCTGGAGCTCTTGTGGAAGCAAGGAGCTGCTGGAGTTGCTGATTTGCTGAAGAAGAAAGCTGGAGCTCATGTGGAAGCATTGAAGCCTTAGTTTATTCTTGTTTATATAACTCTATCTTCTTATTTTCTAGTCTCATGTCAACTATACTTTGTTTTATGCATTTGAATTCTGTTATGGGCTAAATCTTAGTTGTGTTGGGATGATAGTAGTACCTAAACCTGAATTTTGATATGTAATTAATCATGTGTTCTTTAGTTTTATTGCAATCCACTTTATTGATTAATGAATTCAGCATGTTATATTGACTAATTTCAGTTCTTGAATGATCTTTCTTGAATGAATGTTATGATTTCATTAATTGGAAAATTAATGAAGTCTAGGTGTTTGTTGAATTGTGTGAGTTAGAATCATCTTTAATTAGGTTGTGTTAATTAGTAGGTTGGGTAGGAATACCCAATTACCTCACATTACCATTGATTGGATTGGGTTTAAATTGCATTCTTAATTCAATTCTTCATAGGAATAGGCTGATGTTGATTTAGGATGCTAGCTTATGTGTATTGGAAAATACCATATTGCCATTCATTCCAAGTTCTTGATTTATCTTGGGGTTGTAGTATTGCTTTAGTATTTGTGTTTTAAAATTCAGGGGAAGGGAAACTTGATTCCTAACACACTTGTCACTCATTAAGTTTCTTCCATTGCTCAAATCTACATTTTAGTTCCTTAGTTTTCTTTACCTGTCATTTGGTTAATTAGTTAGACAAATACCAATCAACCTTGTTAATTTCATTTAAATCAATTTTACTTTTACATTGAAAGTTAAGGATATAATTCTCCGTGGGATCGATTTTGTACTTATCATTTATTACTTGATTGCGATACGTATACTTGCGTGATATCTTGAGATACAAGCAAAAAAGAATAAAAAAATAAAAAATATTGTTTTTTTTTTTTTTTTTTTTTTGTTTAGGATAGAGGAAAATAAAAAAAAAAATAAAAGAAATAAAAAAAAAAAAAAAAAAAAATTTAACAAAAATAAACTAACAAAACAAAAAAAAAAAAACAAACCCCCACCCCCCCCCCCACACACCAAACAAAATAAAAAATAAAAATATAGAAGTTTTAGTATTTTTTAAAAAAAAAAAAAAAGAAAAAAGGAAAGAGAAAAAAAAAAAAAAAATAAACAATTAAAAAAAATAAAAATAATAAAAAAAAAACCAATACAAACCCCCCCCCTTCTTTTTTCTCCCCACCCAAAAACACAAGACCGCCCCCCCCAAAACCCCCCCCCAAAAAAAAAGGTTTTGGGGAAGAGTTTAATTCAAGAACCAATAAAAAAAACCCCCAAAAAAAAAAACCCATGAAATCAATACTGATAACACCAATACTCATCATTACCCTCGAATAACAAATAGCTTTTGTAAGTATAAAGATAAGTATCGGAAACGACACAAACCCTTTACACCTTACAATAGATACAACAATGCTAAGGCTTTAAACAATAAGCATACCAAGCCATTAAACAATACCATCAATATGATCCAAAATAAGGACATTACTACTTATAATCCTCATCATACTATACACACCCAGGATTTAGACAGTCAAACTTTGCAAACAACAACTAATGACCTCAAGAGTGAAGTTAAACTGCTAAAAATGGAGCTTGTCCTCCTTAAAAAACAACTTCCTAACAATCCCACCAATACTACCCATTACCCCCTGCCTTGTGTCCCTAATTCGGACCAACTTATCAATGGCATCCATTCCCAACAATGGCATGTTGAGGTTAATCTCATCATCAATAAATCATTTAAACTTTCAACCATTGCCTTAGTGGATACTGGTGCAACCTCCAATTGTATCAAAGAGGGACTTGTCCCTACTCAATATTATGAGAAAACCACCCATAGACTTTCTGGTGCCAATGACCAAAGTCTAGGAGTCAACTATAAATTGTCAAATGTCCACATTTGCACCAATCAAATATGTTTCCGAAAAGTCTTTATCCTTGTCAAAGATATCATCACCAACGTCATCCTAGGACAACCATTCCTAGAAATGATCAAACCCTTCACTGTGTCTAACAAGGGGATTTCAACCAAAATCCAAGGAAAAAAATTTTCTTTGCTTTCTTACGAGAATCTCAAGCTCGTGAAATAAGCCAAATTAATCATATCCAAGCCAAAGAACACCAGCTCCAATTTCTACAAAATGAAATCACCTACAAACGTCATCAAGAATGTTTGTCCTAACCATTTATCCAAAAACAAATCCAACATTTCAAAAATATCTTTGAGAAGGAACTCTGTTCTGAATTTCCTGACGCCTTTTGGCATCGAAAGCAACACATTGTCAGACTGCCTTACATAAAAGGCTTTTCTGAAACTCAAATACCAACAAAGGCCCATGCTGTCTAGATGACTCACGAGCTGCAGGAGGCCTGTAGAACCGAAATCAATGATTTATTACGTAAAAGGCTGATCTGCCCCAGTAAATCCCCCTGGAGTTGTGCAGCATTTTATGTCAATGGTCTGGCTGAACAAGAGAGGGGTACCCCTCAACTTGTTATCAATTACCAACCTTTGAACGAGGTACTCGAATGGATCTGGTACCCTATTCCAAACAAAAAGAACCTCCTTCAAAAAATACATCAAGCAACCATCTTCTCCAAGTTTGATATGAAGTTTGGATTTTCGCAAATCCAGGTTCACGAACAAGATAGGTACAAGACCGCTTTTACTGTTCCCTTTGGTCATTACGAATGGAAGGTAATGCCCTTTGGCCTTAAAAATGCCCCAAGTGAATTTCAGAATATTATGAACAACATCCTCAATCCTTACCAACACTTCACTCTGGTCTACATCGATGATGTCCTCGTGTATTCCAAATCCATTGAAGAACATATCAAACATTTAAACAAATTCCATCAAATCATGAAAAATAATGGATTAGTCTGTCACGCCCTCCCAGCCGGTACCCTATCTGGCATACCCGAGAGTGTGATCCACAGCCCGAAGATCAGGTATCGAGTGATCAACCTCCCACATAAACAATAACATAATCATGAACAATCATAACAAGAGTGCGGAAGATAAATCATAGATCCAATAAGGAAGAATGAATCATAAATGAATCAGAATAATAGATATAATCAGAGTATCAAACAGATAAGTAAAGTGAAGCAAAAATCCCACTTTACATCCAGCGGAAAAGTAGCTCTAAAGAATAAACTAGACAAAATCTAATCCCAGTAGCAAGTACATTGGGTAACTAAATTGTTCTCCACTTTATAGACAACATCCTTGTAAGTGTAAATCTCATAAATAGCACAAGGACGCTTCCACTCAATGGTCGGACTAAGCATCGTACGGAGCATAACCACTCGCGGGATCTTCAGAGTAATTGTGGTAACCGCAATCACCTTCCTGGAGATATGCCTCTTCGCCTTGCGCTTCTTCATAGGGACCGTCATAACACTCAAGCACTGCAGGATAGTCTAACAACATTGTATAATAAAGGAATGAGTTTCAAAGAAACTCAAGAAGGCGCTTAAAATCCATAATAACATAAATGGCAGGATTCCTAACACTCATAAATGCAATATGATATGAGACAAACAATGAATGAATGAATCTAACTCTATGTATGCTGGTCTCTATTGGCGAGACATGCTTTAAGTCATAACACCGTACTTCTTTAGGAAAGTCCACTCACATCCTCAACCATTTAAGATATCTTGGATTCTCTCACGGATCATTTCACCGGTCTCGAGCAGCCGATTGGTAATGGGTCCTTCATCCCTCAGACAAACCTTGGCAGGGGGGTTAAGTCAACACACTCTCTCACAACCATTTGGTATAAGTACTCGGCGCATGTCGGGTAAAACCTAGCCAAATGCAAGTCTTCTACTTAGTTACATCAAGTCGATCCGAGATACTTCCATTCCTCGTCCCCGACGATCCTTTCCGGCATCCTTCACACTAGAGTCGGCGTATCCTATGGCACCGACCAACTCGGACTACGGACTCATCAACCCTATTGATTATCCACATATGGTAAACGGGAAGCTCTCACGTCCTCTCACGGGTTGGTTACCGGTCTTAAGCGCCCGTGAGCCCAAGTCTAACCATATGCAATCCTACCAATAAATGGCCCCCACAATGTGATTCCCTGTCCTCTCACGGGTTGGTTACCGGTCTTGAGCGCCCATGAATCCCCATTGCTACCACGGGTCGTTCGGTCTCAATACCCCTCCGATTAGGGTCCGACATAACAGACATCCTAGCCAAACACTACTAGACAATCCTAGATATGTCATCCAACAGTTTAGGAAGGTGTCCAGAGGGCATCTCCGGAAACATCCCATAATATTCCCGTAGTAGTCCAAGGACGAAGTGTCGAAAGGACACCTCTCCTTTCCAAACCATACTTAAGCATACACATGCATCAATTCATATCATCACATATATGGTAACTTCATATATGGAAAGAAATCAATAATTACAATCACTTGTATAACATTGGTAAGTAAATCATACATGAATCAATTTAATATGAATAAGTAATGCTACCGTAATCAAAGTTATGCAACAGTAGTATATCATTGTAAGAATCTAATTTAGGAAACATATTAATGATATTCAAATATAGAAACTAGATTCATGCTATCTATGTAATTAAGGAAATAACCATCCTTACCTTTTATAACTCGCAAAGGGATCCTAAGAAATCAAGTAAGATCTTGGCAAACTTGAGAAGAAGGTCCTAAACAAGTATATACAACATATTAGGAAAGATCCCTAACTGAAAAAGATATCAAAACATCCGAAATGCACCAAATCTGGAGTTGCTGTACTCATTGGTCGAGTGGATTGGTCGAGTGGTCCAACGACCAATCAGTCGACCAATGCAGACAAAGGAGGCCTATAAAATCAGAGTTTTAAGATATGAAATCCGAATTTGGTGGTTCAAAAGGGTACTAATCAAGGGGTAGACTACATCAGTAGTATTCTAACAAATAGGGGACCTCAAAACACCAATCAAATCAAGATATCAAGATCCAAATTAGGAAACAAAAAGTTACCATAATTAACTCAACCATGGATCTTGATGAATTTGAAATAGAAAACAAAGATAAGAACAATAGGAGGATGGATCATTGCTTTCGGTAATGAAAACATGAAAACATACATAGATCTTCATGGAATAAGGCTTAGAAGCATAAATCTAAATAAGGAAATAAAACCTACCATATATGTAACTATCATGCATCATGAAGAACACATAGTATGGTAGAAGAGAACAACTAGAAATCTATAGATTATGGATCATGGAAAGAAAACACAAGAATTAACTACTAACATGATCAACAAAAGAAGATCCAAAGAGATCAGAATTCAGATTAGAAGTTTAACAGAGATTAAATCATGGTTTGATCATGAATCCTTCAAAAGCTTGCAATGATCATGGTTAAGATCATTGTTCTAGCCTCAAATCCTTAGGATGATCATGAGAACATGTTCAGAGATGTTTGCAACAGAGAATGCAGCATCTCTTCTACTGTCTCAACTCAAAAAGGAAAGAAAAACAAAGATGGAGGAGAAGAAGAGAGAGTAGACATACCTTTTGATGCAAAAAGAAGAGTTTCGACGAAGATCCGTCAAGAAAACACCAAGGATGCAAGAGAGATGACTTGCAGAGGTCTTTGGTCTGCTCCAGAGGGTTTGGAGGCAGCAAATACGAAGTGGACTCGAGATTGGACTTAAATAGAGCAAGAACAACCTAATTGCCAAAGACAAGACTCATTGGTCGAGTGGATTGGTCGATCGGTCCAACGACCAATCAATCGACCAATGCCGACAAAGAAGACCAAAACAGGGAATTGAAGGTCCAGATCAAATCCAATCCTAAAGGGGTTTTGCACACAAGTCAAGTGACTTACCTAATAGGTAGAAATGCCTTCAAACCAAGATAGAGAGCACTCCAAGTCCATCAACTAATTAGATCTTCATCAGATTCAGTTTCCATAAATAGAACCTCATCATCAACTTTCATGGATTCAAAGCCGTACACCAAGTCCTCTACTCGGGATGGCCCAAAGCTGACTTCTTACTTTACTTCGGGTCATCGGACCTACAAATAACAAGGTTTCCGGGTCAAGGTTAGGGCTGGGTTTTACATTCTCCCCCTTAAAGAAATTTCGTCCCCGAAATTGAAAGCGCACTGTGCTTCCAAAGAGGTAAGGAAACTTCTCCTTCATATCTTCTTCCTTCTCCCAAGAAGCTTCTTCAAGGGTATGGTTCTTCCACCGAATCTTCACCAAAGGAATGGCGCGATTCCGCAGCCGCTTGTCCTTCCTATCCAAGATTTCGGCCGGTTCTTCATCATAGGTCAAATCAGCACTAAGTCCTTCAGTGCTTGCTGCAAAATGTGTTCCGGATTCTCTATGTATTTTCGGAGCATCGAAATATGAAACACATTGTGCACACCAGCAAGAGACGGAGGTAATGCTAATCGATACGCAACAGTCCAACCTTTTCCAAAATCTCGAAAGGTCCAATGTAACGAGGGCTAAGCTTTCCCTTAACATTGAATCTCATCACACCCTTCATTGGTGAGACCTTCGTAAAGACTTTCTCTCCAACTTGAAATTCCAAATCGGTCCTTCTCTTATCAAGATAAGATTTCTGTCTCGATCAAGCAGACTTAATCCTTTCTCTTATCATATCTACCATAGCACTTGTAGCTTCAATCATCTCAGGACCTAAGACTTTTCTTTCACCTGCCTCTCACCCAAGACAAAGGTGTCCTACAAGTACTACCATACAAAGCCTTGAATGGAGCCATGCCTATTGTGGCTTGATAACCGTTGTTATAGGCAAACTCAACCAAAGCTAGGTGTTCATCCCAATTACCACCCATATCCACCACACAAGATCTGAGCATGTCTTCCAATGTCCGAATTGTCCGCTCGTATTGTCCATCGACCGTGGATGATGAGCTGTACTCAAGTTCAATTGGGTTCCCAAGGCCTTCCGCAAACTATTCCAAAACCTTGAGGTGAACCTAGGATCACGATCCGAAACAATACTCAATGGCACACCATGCAGACGAACCACATTATCCACATAAAGCCTTGCTAGCTTATCCGGAGTATGAGTGATCTTCATAGGAATGAAATGGGCTGATTTGGTCAACCTATCAACAATCACCCACACAATGGTCATTGCCTTTACTTGTCCGAGGCAAGCTAGTCACAAAGTCCATGGAGATATCTTCCCACTTCCAACTAGGAATAGGAAGAGGCTGAAGTAATCCAGATGGAGGTTGTCGAACGGCTTTCACACGTTGGCAAGTCTCACACTTGGCAACAAAATCATCAACATCCGCCTTTAGACCAATCCACCAAAAATGTTCCTTCAAGTCCTTGTACATCTTGGTGCTTCCCGGGTGTACAAGGAAAGACCGACCGGTGTGCTTCCTTCAATATTTCTTTCTTAACTTCTTCATTTGCAGTGCACGCACACAGCCTTCCTCTAAACAACAAAGCACCATCCATGGATATACCAAAGTCGGGGTCCGACTCAGATTCGAAGAAATCTTCTCAACTTTGATCAAAAACTCTTGATCGTAACTCGCAGAGCAACAATCTTATCTCTAAGACCAGATCTTGCCGTCATGGCGTAAAGAATAAAATCAGAATTCTCGTGGACGATTTCCAAATCAAAACTCTCAATAGAAGACCACAATGGTAAACTCAAAGCATTCAAATCCAAAGTCTTCTTCTCGGTTCTTCCTACTAAGAGCATCAGCAACAACATTTGCTTTCCCAGGATGATACCGAATATCACAATCATAATCGGAGACTAGTTCCAACCATCTCCTTTGTCTCATGTTCAACTCCTTTTGGGTAAAGAAGTATTTCAAACTCTTATGATCCGTGAAAATGGCAATCTTCTCACCGTAAAGATAATGTCTCCAAATCTTCAAAGCAAAGACAACGGCGGCAAGTTCTAGATCGTGAGTGGGGTAATTCCGCTCATAATCCTTCAATTGCCGAGAAGCATAGGCTACGACCTTGCCATGTTGCATCAGGACACAACCCAAACCAATCTTTGACGCATCGGTATAAACCGTCATACCACCGGAACTATCGTGCATAGTCAAAACCGGGGCACTTGTCAATCTATCTTTCAACTCTTGGAAATTCTTCTCACAAAGCGCCGACCAAACAAACTTTTCTTCTTTCCTGGTCAACTTAGTCATAGGAGCAGCCAACCGAGAAAAGTTCTCAATAAACCTTCGGTAGTAACCCGCCAATCCAAGAAAACTTCTTATTTCCGTTATCGACTTCGGTCTTTCCCAATCAGCCACAACTTGGACCTTTTCAGATCGACACGAATACCTTCGGCTGAAACTACATGACCAAGGAACACCACTCTCTTAAGCCGTAAATCACACTTGCTAAACTTAGCGAACAACTTCTTTTCTCGCAACCTTTGCAAGGTGAAACTTAGATGACTCGCATGCTCTTCTTCGCTCTTCGAATAGATCAAGATGTCATCAATGAAAACAATCACAAACTTATCAAGCACATCATGAAATACTCGGTTCATGAGGTCCATGAACACCGCAGAGCATTGGTCAATCCGAAGGGCATGACTCTAAACTCGTAGTGACCATACCGCGTTCGGAAAGCTGTCTTGAAGATATCACTAGACTTCACTTTCAATTGGTGATATCCGGACCTTAAGTCAATCTTTGAGAACACAACCGCACCCTTCAACTGATCGAAGAGATCATCGATTCTGGGCAGCGGATATCTATTCTTGATAGTCAACTTATTCAACTCACGGTAGTCGATGCACAAGCGCATACTACCGTCTTTCTTCTTGACGAACAAGACCGGAGCTCCCCAAGGTGACACACTAGGCTGCACGAAACCTCTATCAATGAGCTCATTCAACTGATTTTGCAACTCTTTCAACTCAAAGAGGAGCCATCCTATACGGAGCTTTAGATACCGGAGCAGCACCAGGGACGAGATCAATAGAAAATTCGACATCTCTCGTCCGAGGCACTCCCGATAGATCATCGTGGAAGACATCAACAAAGTCGCAGACAACTCGACTTCATCGACTCTTTTCTCCACTATACCCTTGCCTTCGGATGAAGCATCATCCACTAGGGCATAGACTTGCATCAAGGCAGACAAGACCTTCTTACAAACCCTTCTCTTTTCACCCCGAAATTCAAAGACCGGACTTCCACAAATATGGAACCGAATCTTCTTTGAGGAACAAAGGAACACAAACTTTGTGGGCTGTCAACCAATCAATTCCCAAAATAACATCGAAGTCCTTCATGTCAAGAATCACAAAATTGGCTTCCAAGTTCTTCTCACCAATCAACACAGACATTTAGATAACCCCTTATCTAGTTTCACAACAGACCAAGTAGGTGTACTAATCAATAAACAACTAGACAACTTCTCGTGGATTAGGTTAGTCTTCTTGATGAATGCAGATGACATGAACGAATGAGATGCACCCGTATCAAATAAGACAAATGCAGAAATAGAAGCGACTAACAATGTACCCGTAATCACATCATGGCTTGGATCCCGCTCAAGACCGAAATACCGAAAACTCTACTAGAGGGAGGAGCAGGAGCACTCTTCACCATCAAAAGGCTGTCAAGGGCCGCTTCTGGACAGCACGAGCAAAATGACCAGCTTGCTTGCAAGAGAAACAAACAGATTGCCGGATCCAACAGGGGTGGCTGCAACAGAGGGCTTCCCGAACAAAAGGCCTTGCACTTGCACTTGCACTTGCACTTGCACTTGCTGGTGGTCGGTTTCCGCCATACCGTCTAAACCGGCCGGGCTGCCGAAAACCCGTGTTCCGACCTACACTCTTAGCCCGAAAGGTAGGAGTGGGGTAGGGTGTAGGTCTCACAAAACGACGGTCATTGCGATCCACCAAACCAGAATTCCTTGATCGCCAAGGCTTTTGCACACGAGCACTTTCCTTCTCTCGTTTCTTCCAACTTCTTCGAGTTCTCGCACCACTTGAGCATAGCTCACTATAGGCCGGACTCGTGAGGTAAGCTTTAATGGCAGGTGGCGCAGTCCTTTGAAGAACTTCTTTGCTTTGGCGAGGTCTTCCTTCAAAGAATCTGAGCAAAGAAATGAAGCTCCTCGAACTTCCGTTGGTACTCCAACACGACACGAGTTCCTTGAGTCGAATCATAAACTCAGCTTCCTTCGCATCCTTCACCGCCTCGGAAAGTAGTTCATACAAAAAGCCTCTTTGAATAACTCCCAAGTTACAACTCCCGCATGCAAACCTTCCAAAACAGACGAGTGGAGATCCACCATGCATCAGCCTTCTTGTTGCAACTTCGTCAAAGAAACAAAATCTTCCGAGCTTCCGAGCATTGCAGATGCTCGGAAAGCCTTCTCCAACTCACGAAGCCACTTGTTAGGAAACAAGGGGTCCTTGGTAACTCCAAGAAAAGTGGGTACTTGCATCTTCGTAAAACTCTCCATCAAAGTAGTATGAGGAGTTCCAAATAAACCTCCCGCATTCAGATCGCGGCATGAGGATTCGCATTAGCACCAGCCCGGGTCTCATTATGCAGAGTCATGAAACCCACCAACATCTCGGTTGAACCGAGCCGCTTGTCGCTCGCATCATATTGCCCATAATATTGGCAATATCTCTCGAAACTTCCAACATTCGGGGCACCAGGATCTCATGAGTACCCCGATCAACATTTGGTATCTCACCACCTCCATGAGGTACTTCACCACCTCCCCGAGGTATTTCACCACCTCCATGACCACCGGATTCACCACGCCCACTTCTCGTAGTAACCATTCTCGCAAAACCGAGAACATCAAAATACCGAATTTCGAAGATTCAACATAAACCACAAGTCCAAATGATTTGAAAACTTAAATCATGCTCAAATATATCCATATAGTCATCAAACAATATTCCATAAGGCAAAAATCACATTTTCCAAAAATTCAACAGCAAAAGAGGTCACTGTGACCATTGGTCGAGTGATTGGTCGAGTGACCCACCGACCAATGAGTCGACCAATGCAGACATGTAATGCGAAAATTCGCATTATAAGCCTCATTTTCACATTCCAACCTCATTCTAACTTCTTCCAAAGGTGAGAGAGCTCTAGGGAAAATCTCCAAGAGTTCCCACAAGTGTTCTTGAGGTGATTTAGTGCTTCAACAACAACACCACAACACACCATCTTCACAAACAAGGTAAATCTCTCATTCTTTCTTCCATTTTCATCTTCTCATGCTTGCATTTCAATAAAACCATGCTTTACTTGTATCCAATGCTAGAAATCATGCTTAGGAATGCTTAGAAACATATTCCCTAGGTTTTAAACACAATGCCATGCATAGACAACAAGTTTTAACACATTGGTGCTCATCTCGCAAAGTTTTATACCGAAATCGATATCTTTAGAAAAATTTCGTTTTCTCTCAAACCGCTTGAAATTTTCGCACGAGATCAAATGCTACATGCTCAAGATGACATTGTAGATAGGTCCATACAATTTGATTTAACCAATTTCAACTTTTCAAAAATCCAATTTTGACCTAAATTGCAAAATCCCCAAATTTCCTTCTTGCTGAATTTTTCGCTTTAATCCAAGTTTTCGATCGATTTTCATCAAACCGACTTCATAGACATGAAATTCCAAGTATTGCGCACATGCTAGTATGTTCAAATCAAATTTCCCCCAAATTTGAAATTTTCCGAAAAATTACGAAAATACCCTTTTGGCTCAAATCTTAAAATAGCACTAATTGGAATTGTCTCTTGTCTCTTTCACGGATACACCATGCAGAGGGGAGGGCGAGGAGGAGGTAGAGGTCGTGGTCGCATCGTAGGTGCTCTTAGGGGCAGAGGTCGTGTTCCTTTCGAGCCTAGACAGGAGGTTAGGAGACCGGACATGTTCGACACACCTCAGAGCCGAGTTCCCCGTACGAGGCCTACTTCAGCCATCGCAACATCGAGATGGGACGTCTACTTCACTTACGCCAGCTCGTAGCCTTTAGGATTCGGCAGAGGTTCGACACATTACAAAGTGGACTCATCTCTTCACCGAGGATTTGCCGGTATACCCGGAGCTAGTGAGGTTGTTCTTCAAAGAACCTTACTTACACAGAGGAGGCTCGAGGCCAGTGGACATCCACTTAGACTTGTCCTCGGGAGCAGGGTCTTCCAGACTCGGATTCGCTTCTCTACCCGGACACCGGGCCGAGATCTTGCAGTTCCTTACTATCCACAAAGAAGGTGTGTGGATACCCGCAGGAGCGGATCCGGACAGCCATCCGATGCCGTACGAGCTTCGCGAGATATGCTCTACGCTATGGGATAGCCGTCGATGCTTCACACCGTGGACTAGCGGACGGATGACGGGTTCTCGCACGTATTATCTGGTCGCATAGTCGGCCGAAACATCATGCCGAAAGCCGGACATCACCATCGGGTCACAAGTGATGGAGGCCTTAGTCATCTACCGCATCTACATGGGCTTCGAGATCGATCTCTCCTACATCATTCAGCAGGTCATGCCGGACTTAGTTCTCGCGGCCTAGCATGCGGAACCTTTGCTATGGGAGGCTTCCGACTTTGATCTTCAGCATTTCGGGGTGAGTTTCGAGGATACGCCAAAGGGACACTAGATCACAGGGATACCCTATTGGGACTCGGACCATTCGTCGATGAGACTACATCGCCGGAGAGATCTCCCGGTCCAGAGGGTGAGGATGATGATGAATCGAGGATGAGGATCAGGGATCGAGGATGGAGGAGAGGATATCGGTCCCGATAGTGATGATCAGGCCGGAGATGATGCAGATATGCGCGAGGCCGAGCCTCGTGCATCACGAGTTTCCTTCATCGCACTTCGAGGTAGGTGGCCCTTCACATGCAGCTCCGGAGACTTCGCATCTTGGTGCACAGATGAGATCGATGACTTCCATGCTAGAGAGAATGGAGGTCGACAGAGCAGATGTACGAGAGGATGGAGTCACGAGCTAGGATAGAGCATCGTGTGACTCAGCCAGCGCAGGAGTTCAGAGCATACAGAGATCGGAGCAGATCACCTAGATAGACCGTACCTTAGGATTTCCCATTTATGCATTTCAGATGTAATCCTTGTAAAAACTTTTGAAATTAATGAAGTTCATTTTGTTCCTCTTTAATTATTGTATGTTATGCACCTTTCTTTTCCTTGCATTAGTGACATTTGTTCAAGTATAATTATGGTATGTTATTCGTAAATGTTCCGTTATACCTCAAAGGTCAAGTTTCTAATTCAAGTTGTTCTATTATTCACTTCTAAGAGTAGAGGAGTCATTTCAGATCAATGACTCAGAATGTTCAGTTGTTGTCTTTTGTGGTTAGGATCTCCTCGAACCTTGGGCTCGATACCAATCATCACGCCCTCCCACTCGGTACCCTATCCGGCATACCCGAGAGTGTGATCCACAGCCCGAAGATCGGTATCGAGTGATCAACCTCCCACATAAACAATAACATAATCATGAACAATCATAACAAGAGTGCGGAAGATAAATCATAGATCCAATAAAGAAAGAATGAATCATAAATGAATCGAATAATAGATATAATCGTAGTATCAAACAGATAAGTAAAGTGAAGCAAAAATCCCACTTTACAACCAAATGAAAAGTAGCTCTAAAAGAATAAACTAGACAAAATCTAATCCCAATAGCAAGTACATTGGGTAACTAAATTGTTCTCCACTTTATAGACAACATCCTTGTAAGTGTAAATCTCATAAATAGCACAAGGACGCTTCCACTCAATGGTCGGACTAAGCATCGTACGGAGCATAACCACTGCGGGATCTTCGTAGTAATTGTGGTAACCGCAATCACCTTCCCCGGAGATATGCCTCTTCGCCTTGCGCTTCTTCATAGGGACCGTCATAACACTCAAGCACTGCAGGATAGTCTAACAACATTGTACAATAAAGGAATGAGTTTCAAAGAAACTCAAGAAGGCGCTTAAAATCCATAATAACATAAATGGCAGGATTCCGGAACACTCATAAATGCAATATGATATGAGACAAACAATGAATGAATGAATCTAACTCTATGTATGCTGGTCTCTATTGGCAGACATGCTTTAAGTCATAGCACCGTACTTCTTTAGGAAAGTCCACTCACATCCTCAACCATTTAAGATATCTTGGATTCTCTCACGGATCATTTCACCGGTCTTGAGCAGCCGATTGGTAATGGGTCCTTCATCCCTCAGACAAACCATGGCAGGGGGTTAAGTCAACACACTCTCTCACAACCATTTGGTATAAGTACCGGCGCATGTCGTGGTAAAACCTAGCCAAATGCAAGTCTTCTACTTAGTTACATCAAGTCGATCCAGATACTTCCATTCCTCGTCCCCGACGATCCTTTCCGGCATCCTTCACACTAGAGTCGCCGTATCCTATGGCACCGACCAACTCGGACTACGGACTCATCAACCCTATTGATCATCCACATATGGTAAACGGGAAGCTCTCACGTCCTCTCACGGGTTGGTTACCGGTCTTAAGCGCCCGTGAGCCCAAGTCTAACCATATGCAACCCTACCAATAAATGGCCCCCACAATGTGATTCCTGTCCTCTCACGGGTTGGTTACCGGTCTTGAGCGCCCATGAATCCCCATTGCTACCACGGGTCGTTCGGTCTCAATACCCCTCCGATTAGGGTCCGACATAACAGACATCCTAGCCAAACACTACTAGACAATCCTAGATATGTCATCCAACAGCTTTAGGAAGGTGTCCAGAGGGCATCTCCGGAAACATCCCATAATATTCCCGTAGTAGTCCAAGGACGAAGTGTCGAAAGGACACCTCTCCTTTCCAAACCATACTTAAGCATACACATGCATCAATTCATATCATCACATATATGGTAACTTCATATATGGAAAGAAATCAATAATTACAATCACTTGTATAACATTGGTAAGTAAATCATACATGAATCAATTTAATATGAATAAGTAATGCTACCGTAATCAAAGTTATGCAACAGTAGTATATCATTGTAAGAATCTAATTTAGGAAACATATTAATGATATTCAAATATAGAAACTAGATTCATGCTATCTATGTAATTAAGGAAATAACCATCCTTACCTTTTATAACTCGCAAAGGAATCCTAAGAAATCAAGTAAGATCTTGGCAAACTTGAGAAGAAGGTCCTAAACAAGTATATACAACATATTAGGAAAGATCCCTAACTGAAAAGATATCAAAACATCCGAAATGCACCAAATCTGGAGTTGCTGTACTCATTGGTCGAGTGGATTGGTCGAGTGGTCCAACGACCAATCAACGACCAATGCAGACAAAGAGCCTATAAAATCAGAGTTTTAAGATATGAAATCCGAATTTGGTGGTTCAAAAGGGTACTAATCAAGGGGTAGACTACATCAGTAGTATTCTAACAAATAGGGGACCTCAAAACACCAATCAAATCAAGATATCAAGATCCAAATTAGGAAACAAAAAGTTACCATAATTAACTCAACCATGGATCTTGATGAATTTGAAATAGAAAACAAAGATAAGAACAATAGGAGGATGGATCATTGCTTTCGGTAATGAAAACATGAAAACATACATAGATCTTCATGGAATAAGGCTTAGAAGCATAAATCTAAATAAGGAAATAAAACCTACCATATATGTAACTATCATGCATCATGAAGAACACATAGTATGGTAGAAGAGAACAACTAGAAATCTATAGATTATGGATCATGGAAAGAAAACACAAGAATTAACTACTAACATGATCAACAAAAGAAGATCCAAAGAGATCGGAATTCAGATTAGAAGTTTAACAGAGATTAAATCATGGTTTGATCATGAATCCTTCAAAAGCTTGCAATGATCATGGTTAAGATCATTGTTCTAGCCTCAAATCCTTAGGATGATCATGAGAACATGTTCGGAGATGTTTGCAACAGAGAATGCAGCATCTCTTCTACTGTCTCAACTCAAAAAGGAAAGAAAAACAAAGATGGAGGAGAAGAAGAGAGAGTAGACATACCTTTTGATGCAAAAAGAAGAGTTTCGACGAAGATCCGTCAAGAAAACACCAAGGATGCAAGAGAGATGACTTGCAGAGGTCTTTGGTTCGTTCCAGAGGGTTTGGAGGCAGCAAATACGAAGTGGACTCGAGGTTGGACTTAAATAGAGCAAGAACAACCTAATTGCCAAAGACAGCACTCATTGGTCGAGTGGATTGGTCGATCTGGTCCAACGACCAATCAGCGACCAATGCCGACAAAGAAGACCAAAACAGGGAATTGAAGGTCCAGATCAAATCCAATCCTAAAGGGGTTTTGCACACAAGTCAAGTGACTTACCTAATAGGTAGAAATGCCTTCAAACCAAGATAGAGAGCACTCCAAGTCCATCAACTAATTAGATCTTCATCAGGATTCAGTTTCCATAAATAGAACCTCATCATCAACTTTCATGGATTCAAAGCCAGACACCAAGTCCTCTACTGGGATGGCCCAAAGCTGACTTCTTACTTTACTTCGGGTCATCGGACCTACAAATAACAAAGTTTCCGGGTCAAGGTTAGGGCTGGGTTTTACATTAGTCATTTCTCTAAGGAAAATGGAACTATTCCAAACAAAGATCCGATTTTTAAGCCACAACATTCACCAGGGAACCATTGTCCCCATTGACAGGTCTTTAGCCTTTGCCGACAAATTCCCTGATCTTATCCTTGACAAAACCCAACTGTAGAGGTTCTTAGGAGCCTCGAACTATGTCAGGGATTTCATCCCACAAATTGGATCCCATTGCGAGCCACTTTATTCTCGGCTCAAGAAAAATCCAACGCCGTGGTCACTGAACCACACCAAGACTGTCCAAACCATCAAACACTTGATCAAGACTATACCATGTCTTAGCCTTGCCAATCCTGACCTTCCCAAAGTCGTTGAAACTGATGCTTCTGAGCTAGGTTACAGAGGTATCCTCAAACAGACTGATCAAGGGAAAGAAGTACTTGTTCAATACACCTCTGGAGTTTGGAATCCGGCCCTGAAGAATTACAGTACTATTAAAAAAGAAATTTTATCCATTGTTTTATGCATTCAAAAATTTGAAACGGATTTACTTAATCAGAAATTTTTAGTACGTGTTAATTGTAGTGCTGCAAAACAAGTATTGAAAAAAGATGTTCAAAACATTGCTTCAAAACAGATTTTTTCTCGTTGGCAAGCATTATTGTCCAGTTTTGATTTTGACATTGAGCATATCAAAGGAGAATTCAATTCCATCCCTGACTTCCCAACCCGTGAATTCTTACAGGGATGCAAGACTACCAATACTCCACCTTTCGATACCATCCTATAAATCCCCTCTTTGATCGGGACTGTTTAACAATTGTCTTTTCCCCCATTCTTGAGAATTGTTAGCCATCAGACATCTTCGCAAGTGGGCTCGTATCTATGAAGCCCATATTGATGAAACCTCCCAGGAGATTCAGCGAATCCTTGCAAGAATTGGTTGGTCCAATTTTGATCTTGATAATTATCAACGTCTTGTTCCTGATCTCATCCGATGTCGTCGGCTCCTAAGCCAAACACAGTACCGATTAAGGATGTATACTGCTTAACTCTTTATCATTCTAGTCTATGATCATGAAGTACTTCAGGATTCACTGTAGACAGATAATGGTCTACAATCTCATGACTAAAAATGATTGCATGATCAATCCTTCCAGTTCCCACGATGCGAAGTTGGGAAACTGTTAACCATAACGGCATCAAAGAATGGTCCGTAAGCCGTGACGGTAATATCGGCACCCTTTTACCCAGGGTAAAATATGGGTTACCGTTACTATTCCGGCCCTGAATAGTCTGATGTGTCCTATCAGTAAAAGGGCAACCAGTTCATCATTCTGGTTTAAGAATGGAATATCCGGCTTGGTCAAATAGGACAAAACAAACCAGCCAAAACCCGGCTCAGCCAAATTGGGTTAATCATTATGAACCAAACCAATAGGGAAAACAGTGTCGTTGACACATGGAATGCCCTGGAATGGTTCATCATCCATCATTTCTACATCCAACGGTGCAAGATAAAGATCTGCATCCAATGGTGTAAAGCAAGCTTATCAAATCAATGCAACATCAAGGGTCAAGAATCAAACCTCCAATCGGACGGACAAGGTTAAAGGGAATCTTATCCCCACCAACCTTATCTTATCCTTATCCTTGAAGATTGCTAGCAATTCAAAAGACTTAATCATGGCCATCAATCAAGATTTCTTGGGATCCAACAGATGTCCATCATCTACAAGAACCCTCCTTCTTCTATAAATTGAAGAGTGCTCTCAAAGGAGAGGAGGTTGGTTTCTTTGCAAGATTAGAGAGTTCAGAGGAGTGCTCCTCTAGGCTTAGGTGATTTCTTCCCTTCCCCTCTCTGTATCATCTTGTAATGGTTGTAACAATGTTATCTTGCATCTCCGATGCTTTGTAACAATGTCTTTCACCACGAAAGATCCTAAGCCTCTCCCTGGTTAAATGGGGAAGATTGCTTTCTGCGTAGGGGAGAATTCACACAAAAGAGAAGAAGTGGAGAAGTAAGAGAAGGAGAAGAAGCCATTAAAGGCCTTGAGGAGAGAATTGAAAGAAAGTGAAAAGAAAGAGAAAGAGAATAACTCTGTGTTGCAGAATATTAAAGGAAGAGAGAGAAGAAGAGTAGAAGAAAGGAGAGACGAGTGGGGAGAAGAGAAGAGGAGAGAGGAGTGGAGAAGAAGTGGAGAGAGAGAAGAGAAAGTGAAGGGAAGCCATTAAAGGCTTAGAGGAGAAAGGAGTGGGGAGGAGAAGAGAGAAAAAAAAACCGTGGAGAGGAGAGGAGAGAGAAGGAGTGGAGACAGAAGAGGAAGACAAGAGAAGAGAGAGAAGAAAACCGTGGGAAGGAGAGAGAAATAAAAGAGGAGAGAGAAAAGAGGAGTGAAAATAAAAAATAAAAAAAGGGAAAATCTCCTGTTGGTTCCTACACATTCGAAATAGTCAGTAATTGTTCGAGGTACAGGAGGGAGAGCGGATTCTTGACTTAACCAAAGTCATAACACACACACACACATGGAACAAGGACAGTCAAGTAATATTGATCAACTTATGTATGATAAGTGGGTGTTTTCCTTTAATAGATATGTAGCATGCACATGATAACATAAAAGCTATTTTATGTATTCGTTGATGCAATTTATGAAAAGTGCATGATATATGTTTCTGTGTATTGTGCGAAAATGCATGGGATTGGATGACAGCTCAATGACTTGATTGAACTGCTTGAAATGAAATGTTGATAGTATTCTTGAACTGTTAACTATGCATTTGAAAGAATGATTATGCATGTTAAATGTAAATTATCATGCTCTCATATTTAAATGATGGAACTACATGAACTGTGTTTAGATGAGACTGAATGATATCATGCTCTCATGTTTAATTGATTGAATTGTATGGAATTGTGTCCAGCTTTACTCATATGATACTGAATGTATATTGAAATGGGTAGAGCATGGTAATGCAATACTGGAATTGAAGATGAAAAGAGTAAAAGAAAAAGGAATAAAATGTAATGGCTTCTGTAAGTCTTGGTATTTAATATACCCAAATGGGAAGGCATGAAGCAAGACTGAAAAGTGAAAAGATTGAGTCTGTACTGATGGCAATCCACGAAGTGTACATGGCCTTGTTTCTAAAAGCCACTTCGGTGGTGAAGAGACAGAAGCCACCTCGGTGGTGAAGAGACGAAGGCACTTCGGTGGTGAAGAGACAGAAGCCACCTCGGTGGTGAAGAGACGAAGCCACTTCGGTGGTGAAGAGACAGAAACCACTTCGGTGGTGAAGAGATAGAAGCCACTTTGGTGGTGAAGAGAAATATGCATCCTCTGGATTTGCCTAGGCTCAAGACTATAATATCAGATAACATAAATGAAAACTGAAATGCATAATGTTATGTGACTTTGATGTGATGCATGATGAATTGCTTGACTTACTTACATGGTTGTCTATATTGCTTACTGGGCTACACAGCTCACTATTGAAAATGTTGACAGGTCCTCAGATACGTGATAAGGGCAAGGGTGTTGCTACTTAACAGTACTTTTAAAGATGAAGACGGAAACCTTTTCTTTTTGTTGCAACTGTTGTTGGTTTAATCGAATCGTGAATATATATATATATATATATATATATATATATATATATATATATATATATATATATATATATATATATATATATATATATATATATATATATATATATATATATATATATATATATATTTCTTTGAGACTATATGTACTTTACTAAGCACTGTTGTAAGGTCAAATGTAAGCATTACAGGGCTTTAGATTGTGTACATATGTTATGAGTCAAATTATCAAACAGGTTACTTGTTTGTTCTAAAGAATGTTTAGTTTAACATTGGTTTTAGTAGTTATAAACAAGTTTATTTAAGGAAGGAACTGTCATGTGCCCTAGTTAAATGTCCATAATGTGGGCCCCACCAAGCCTGTGAAAACTGGGGTCGTGATAGAGTATGCAGTCCATGGTTATTCCATAGAATATGAGTCCATCCTCCAACTCTGGGGTTTTTCTCCAGGTGAGCTTTTGTTTCAATTGATTTGACTGTGTATTCTGTGTTCTGACCTGATTAATTTTCTCAGTTGTGCAGTGTCTGCAGATGTCCCGACTAGCGACCTCCTGGCCCTAGCGACCGGGTCCATGTCTCTTGCTTGGAGGAGAAAGCCTCCTTCCAAGATGAAGCCTTCTGCTTCAGATGCCACGACGGCCAAGCCTTCTGCAGCTGTGGATCAGCCTCCTACTGCAGTGGTCGGGACTGTGAGAAGTCCTAAGAGAAAGACTCCTCTTGTTCCCGAAGGAGGAAGGGAGTCAACTGAGGACCCTCGGGCGCCCCTGGCCAAAAAGGTTGGGATTTATGAGCCTGAATCTCACATTGGGCCTTCTTCTATCTTGGAGTTGACCGAATGTGATTCGGTTTTTGGTGACCCGAGCATAGCTCAACAGTGGGTCGAGGGAGCCATGCTTCAAACCGATCGGGATTATTTGAGGGATGTCCCGAATAACCAGTTCTTTTCAGATGGGTACATGTGATCTTTCTTCTCTTCTAACTTCTTTTTATTTTGATGACTTTGACTGATACTTTTTTCTTTAGGAACCTGGCCGGGGCTACTCACTGTCCTGCCGAGGCATTCAGATGGGCTCGACAATAGTTGGAGGAGCTGAAGCTTTCTGAGCAGCTTCATCAGAAAGCTAAGTATAGCTCTGCCCAGGCTAGGAAGGAGCTTGAGGCCGCTCGGGAGCAGATTGCTCTTTTGAAAAAAGAGAACTCCGATCTTCCCAAGAGCAAAGGGAAATACAAAGGGAAGGCGGGGTCGCTTGAGAAGAAGCTCGGGAAGGCCACTGAGAATTTGGCAAGCCCAGATTCTCTTGGGTGAGGAGGAGAAAAATGCTATGCTGAGGACGAAAATCAAGGAGCTAAAGGCCAATTCATTCGAGAGTTCTAAGAGGGAGGTGCTAGAGGATTATTTTATTACTCCTGAGTTCAAGGCTTTGGCGTTTCCGGTCTTGCTTTTAGAAAGGGGATGAGACAGGCCTTTAAATTCACCATCGAGCAGACGTCCTTCCCGGATCCATTAAAGTTGAAAAATCTCATGGATCCAAAGTTGTATGATGAACTCCATCTCCCCCAACCCAAAGGTCTCCCTAAGCTTCCTGACCTCGCGATTCCCGATCCTGCTGATTTTATAGATCCTCCTTTGGAGGATGAGGCGGTCAAGAAGTCCCAAGTCGAGGATGAGGTCAGGGAGTCCCCGAGCTACACCGTTGTTGACTCTAATGTGTCAAATGAAGTTCTTCTAGGTGACTAGTCTGTGGAGGGGAGATCATCTCCAAGCCCGTCTGTGAAGGTCAACTGAAGCCTTCGGGGGAGAATGCGAGTGACAATTCAAGACGGTTGTCAGCTAGTTGGTAAGTTCATGGCTTTCGATCGGCACATGATCCATTCTCCTGGCTACTACAAAGAGTTCGAAAATGCTTCAATATATCAATTACAAAGTATTGAACTTCGCCAGTGTGATCTTGTTGAAGTTTTTCCCGAGGCGCATAACTTCTTGTATCCTGAGCCATGTTTCCTTTTGTATCAAAGCAATGTAACTTCTTGTATCCCGAGCCATGTATCTGAAGAGTGTTCTTTGAAACATTTTATGAGTGAAATTTGACTAAGTATTTTTCAAACTTTGTCTTATTTTTTGGTTTGTGCTTTTTGCTTTATCACCAAGACTTACTTGGGAATAAATGTCAATGATACGATTGAGTTCTATAGGTAATAACTCCATATATCTCAATTCAATTAATTGATAAGTGAAAGATCCTTACTTGGATCCGCTTTCCTAAATATAGAATTATGCAACAGAAGTAATCCGGATTCGACATCCTCGTTCCTCTGCCAATGCTTCACTGGTGTGACTCCACAATCTTTAGAAAAGGGAATAAATTCCACAACCCAAATGTCATGGAAAGATGGTATAGAGATCTAAAGCAAGGAAACCCCTTTCCTGCGAATCTAGGAGAAAGGGAGAGAGAGAGAGATGGGAGCCGCCTTTTGGGAAATCTCACGTACGAATAATGTGATCACCCAAGTGATACGGTGGTTACAAATATATAACCCTATATTTTGTAACCGCCCTAAAAGTGAATTTTCAACTCTATCCTTGGGCATATAATTTATTAATAAAATATTTAATAAATCCCAACAAGTTCTCTAAAATATGGTCGGGTTAAGTCTAGTGCTTTTGTCCTTAAAGAAGGTGCTAAATCTTTATTGTCTTAAAAAAGTGTTGTCCTTAAAAAGGTGCAAAAGTGTATACTTGGGTTAGCTCCCAAATCCTTTATTGCCTTAAAAAAGTGCTAAGTCCTTAAGAAAGGTGCAAAAGTGTATACTCGGGTTAACTCCCGAGTCCTTTATTGCCTTAAAAAAGTGTTGTCCTTAAGAAAGATGCAAAAGTGTATACTCAGGTTATCTCCCGAGTCCTTTATTGCCTAAAAAAAATGCTTTCCTTGATTTCTCGGATCTGAAGCTCCCGTCCTTCGTAATACCAAATCACCCGATCAATATCTTCAACCTTTTACCCGGGAATTATAGTATCGGGCTACTCTTTTTTGGTACAATTGATTCCTTTGGTGGCCTTCTCCCGAGCTTTTGGCAGAAAGTCTAAGTTTGTTCTTAGACCTTGGTCGTTTTGCTTTTCATCAAAAGTGTTGTAACGTACTGACCTAGCCAGAACCTCTACTGGAGCCAAAGCTTCAGTGCCATATGCTAGATGGAATGGTGTCTCCCCCATTGGGGCTTGGGTTGTAGTATGGTACGACCATAGGACGCTCGGGAGTTCCTCAACCCAAAGATTCTGACTATCCTCCAATCTTTTTTTCATCCAGTCCAGTAGTGTTCTATTAGTGTCTTCAACTTACCCATTGCTTTGTGGATAAGCAACCGAGGAATGACGATGCTCTATATGGTATCTATCATAGAATGACTTGAACCCGGACCCCTCAAATTGTTTCCCATTGTCAGTCACCAGGATCCGAGGTATTCCAAACCTGTAGATTACTTTTTCTTCAAAACAATTCTCCATTTGTTTCTCTGTGATGAAAACTAGGGGTTCTGCCTCGACCCATTTCATAAATTAATCAATGGCTACAACAAGATATTCCCGATTTCTTGAACCTTTTGGTAGTTTCCCGACTATGTCCATCCCTTAGATAGCAAAAGGGGTCCGGCATAGGATAGGTGAGAGTGGTACCGCTGGACCCTTCGGGACGGTTGCGTGTTTTTGGCATTGTTCACATTTGAGGACGTATTCAAGAGCGTCATGCTGCATGGTTGGCCAGTATATTCCCGACCTCAGTACTTTTTGTGCCAATGCTTTCCCGCCCATGTAAGCTCCACATATACCTTTGTGGGCCTCTGCCAAGGCATAGTTTGCTTGGGATGGTCCAACACATCTCAAGAGTGGCTCGGTGAAAGACCTTTTGTATAATTGATCATCTATGATGGTGAACTGAGCGGCTTGATTCTTGATCTTCTGGGCCTCCTTTGGTTCAATCAGGAGCATATCATTTCTCAGGTAGGATATCAAAGGGGTAGTCCAGTCGGGATCATTCCCGATTTCAAGGATTTTAGCTTCTTGTGTGCTCAAGAGGTCCAGTTCTTCTATATATACTGTTGAATCCAAGTTTTTGTAATTGACCAAAGATAACCGGGAGAGTTTGTCTGCCTTTTCATTTTCTGGTTCGGGTACTCATTGAAAGATTACCCGATCAAAGAACGTCTGAAGGTGCTCAACCTTTGCAAAGTACTTTGCCATTCTTTCATCTTTGGCATTATATTCTCCTTTCATTTGATTTATCACAAGTTGGGAATCGCTTATGATCTCCAATTCTCATGCTCGGAGTGCCCGTGCAACCCGTAAACCTATCAAGACAGCTTCATACTCAGCTTCTTCATTGTTAGAGGCAAGAAAGTTAAACCTTAAGGCGTAGCTAACCATGAAGTCTCCCGGGCTTTTAAGAGTCAATCCTGCTTCCGACTTGGAATTGTTACTCGAGCCATCCACATGTAATATCCAAAGGTCGGACTCACCAGTAGCTATTGGGCTTGGGTCTTCACTTTGTGGTAAACTGTTTTCCACAATGAAGTCGACCAATATTTGGGCTTTAATGGTTGTTCTCAGCTTGAACTCAATCTGGTACTCACTCAGTTCAACCGCCCACCCGACCATCCTCCCAGCTATATCGGGCCTTTGTAAGATCTTTTTGAGCGGGAAGTTGGTCAAGACGGTAATTGGGTGAACCTGAAAGTAAGGCCTTAGCTTTCGCGAGGCTACCAGAAGGGCTAATGCTTATTTGCCAATATCCAGATACCTTGTTTCTACATCAATGAGTACATGACTCACATAATAGATCGGATTCTGTGTAGTTTCTCCTTTTACCAACACAAAACTCACTTGCGGTCGGTGAAACAGCCATGTAGATTGTTAGATTCTCCCCGATCACAGGTCGCGCTAAGATGGGAGTTGTCCCGAGTGATGTTTTGAGCTCTTTAATACTTTATGGCATTTGTTTGTCCATGTGATTTCCCTCGAGCTTGGTGTGGACTTTAATGCTTTGAAGAAAGAATTACCCCCGCTCGGGATATGAACCGATTTAGCGCTGCCACCCTTTCGGCCAAGCATTGTATCTCTTTTATGGTTATGGGGGGTTGCATGTCAATCAAGGCCTGGATCTTCTTGGGATTTGCCTCGATTTCCCTCTGAGAAACCATAAATCTGAGGAATTTCCCGGATGGGACCCCAAACGTACATTTCTCTGAGTCTAAATGCATCTGACATGTCCTTAAGACATCGAATGTTTCTTCCAAGTCTGCCAAGTGTTAGGCCCCTACTAGACTTTTCACGAGCATGTCATCAATGTATACTTCCATGTTCCTCCTGATCTAGTCTTGAAAGATTTTGTTGACTGTTCTCTGGTAGGTTGCGCCTACACTTTTTAGGCCGAATGGCATTACTCGGTAGAAGTAGCTCTCTCGGTCAGTGATGAACGAAATGTGTACCTCGTCTTCCCGACTCATTAAGATCTGGTTGTATCCTGAATAGGCATCCATGAAGCTGAGAACTTCGTGCTCGGCCATTGCATCGATCAGTAAGTCAATCATGGGAAGAGGGTAGCAGTCCTTTGAACAAGCCTTGTTTAGATCGGTGTAGTCGGTACACATCCTCCATTTCTCGTTTGCCTTTTTGACTATTACAACATTTGCAAGCCAAGTCAGGCACTTGATCGGACTTATGAATCCTGACTTCACAAGTTTTTCTATTTCAGCTCTGATAGTTTCATGTTTTTCAATGGAAAATTTTCTTCTTCTTTGGATGTCTTGGGTAGCATCTTTTTGGATCCAAAGTTTGTGCTCTGCTACCCGTCTGTCTATCTCTGGCATGTCATTTTCCGACCATGCAAAGATGCGGAGTTATCACACAAGAACTTGGCCAGTTCTTTTTTGAAATCTTCGGGTTGTTCTGACCCTATAAACGTCCCTCGATAGGGATAGTCCAGATTTAGCTAGATTCTTTCTAGTTTCTCGACTGGGTCTGCTCGTTGCATGTTCTCCTCATCCCGGTCGTCTTGAACCTCAATTGTCAGGGCGCTTCCCAAGCTTTCAAACCTTCGTTTTTTCTTTAAGTAATTTACGTAACATTGTCAAGAGGTTGACTAGTCGGAACTGCATTCGCCTACTCCAGCATCTATTGGAAACTTGAGTTTCATGTGTTGGGGTGACACGACCGCCTCTAGTGCATTTAGGGTCTGTCGTCCCAATATCATACTATATGTGGATAGGTCTTTTACAACCATGAAATTGACCCGTACGAGGGTGTCCCGGGGAGACGTCCCGATCCTTAAATCCAGATGAATAGTTCCTTCTGCAATTGCCGAAGACCCTGCAAAACCATAAAGTGGCGTTGCACAAGGGGTTAGCAAATCGTCAGCCAGCTTTAACCTCTTGAATGCTTCATAAGATAGCAAGTCAACTAAGGAGCCCGTGCCAACTAAGACTCGATGAACTTCCCGATTGACTATCTTTACTTTGATGATGAGCGCACCATCATGAGGCGCTACTATCCCGTTCAAATCATCATTAGTGAACGTTATAGGTTCAAGACATGCAGGATTTTTTTCTCTTTTTTGATAGATGAATTGCTCCCACAAACTGGGTTTTCTACTTCGCCTTTTTTATTGATTCAACAGTCGGGCCACCCATGATTACGTATACGGGCGACTCTTCCCAACCTTCCTTTTCCTTTCCTTTATCAGCTTTCTTGGCATTTTCTCCCGGACTAGCAGATCGAACTCTTTTCTTGGGCTCGGGTGACTTCTCACAGAACCTTCCTGACCCTCGAACGTACTGACCAAGCTTCCTGTCATGGATTAATTTCTCGATCTCTGATTTGCAAATTCGACAGTTGTCGGTGTGGTGGCTTTAGTCTTTGTGGAAGCGGCACTATTTAGTCATACCCTGATCTTCAGGTTGGGAATGCAGCTTTCTAGGCCATTTCAATGATTTCTTGTCTCGTATCTGCATTAGAATTTTTGATGGTTTTGCATTGAGCGGAGTAAAACTTTCCCATCCTTGGTCTCATTTTCACTTGCTCGATCCTCAATCTCGATTGCTGGAAAGGTTCTTTTCATTCTCGGGTCTTCGTTCCTAATCAGCCTTCACCCGAGCGTTGATTACTTCGTATACATTGGCTTGCTTCTGGCAGTTGCGCAATAACGTCTCGTAAGTTTTAGGCTTGTCTGTCAGTAAGACCTCCAAAAGCCTCTGATGAGTGTTGCCACTCCAAAGTGCGTTGTATGCAACTTGATCGTCAATATCCTCGATCTCAATGGCCACTTCATCGAAACGCCTTAAAAAATCCCGAATTGATTCACTTTGTCCTTGCCTTATAGCAAATAGGCCTGTCGACGTTTTCTTGCTCCCGATTGCACTTCTGAATCGGGCTATGAACTTTCGGGCTAACTCTCTAAAATTCTAAATTGATCCCGGTTAAAGGCTACTAAACCATTTAATGGTCGGGCCCTTCAGGAAGGTCGGGAAAGTTCTGCAGAGCAGCTCATCTTCCCAACCAAGTACAGTCATCACCGATTTGAAGTAGCGGATGTGCTCCTTTGGGTTTGTTTTTCCTTCAAATGAGGTGAAGGTCGACATAATGAAATTTTGAGGGAGGGGCATATTCATGATCTCGTCAGAGAATGGCTCTTGATCCACGACGTCTAGATCTTCATCATGGTCTCGGTCCTTCAATCTCCGTTCTACCTCAGCCATCCTTCTCCAGAGACGATTCTGTCTCGCTCCATTTCCCCCCAACTTTGCGATGCTTTCTCTTCTAAACTAAGCCTGGGAGACCGATACCCTCAATCACGTTACTTGGGGTTGGCTCTCCCCTTGTTGTTTGTCCTCGATTTGGCAACTCCTTTGAGGAAGGGATCCTGTTTGGGAAGGTACGGAGATGCAGTCAAGGGTGCTAACACTTGCACCATTCTGCTGTCTTTGACAACATTCGGCGCCTATAGGAGCTGATCTCTGACCTTCGGCCCACCCTCTTCTCGGGATCCCTCCTTGTGGTTGGATTCTCCTTGCATTTTGGAAGGCTCTGTATAATCTTCCCATTTGGGTGTTGGGCCTTGGTCTTTGTTCGACTCCAACCTGGTGGACCAATCCCCTCAACACCCCCTGCATCTCGAGCATTGCTTTCTGAATTTTCATCTATATCGGCAGCACTAGCAAGCCCTTGGGTCCTTGCTGATGTGCCTTCCCTATGAGGCCCTTGAGGTATTTGTTTTCCCCAAGTGGAACTTCTTCAGCTTGGGTTGGATGTTCAACCTCATTATCTTGATGTGTTTGGTCTTCTAGATCCGGGTTACCACTGGTAGTCTCCTGCCGAGTGCGCCCGTTATTAGCTCCTCGCCTTGCCATGACTTAAGGATAGTCTTTCCAACAGACGACACCAAATTGATGCATCTCAGTTATAATTCTGGTTCTGATTAAGCTCCCTCAGTCTCCAAGATGATGAGTCCTGCAAGAAAGGTTAGACTAGGGCCGGCTCGTATGCCGGGCAGCCACCTTCGATGGCGAAGTCATACAGTGAACAGATTAAGATCCCATGCAAGAGCTACACAAGGTTATGTTCAGCATGTATTGGATGCTTACCAGGGAGGTGAGTCATTGTTTAAATAGTGTATGTGTTACCTTTTTCTAGATTAGGTAGGTTTGCCCGACGAGGGCTGTTATTTCTCCTTGGATTTTGCTCCCTCGTCGTCCATCCCACTCAATCATCTTCGTAGTTGACCTTCTGTCTAGGGCATTGTTGCCATATAGGTCCAGCGTAGTGGACGCTCTTTCTTAAGTGGTCGGTCCCGACTGAGTATTGCGTTTAGCCCCACTCAAATCCAGAGTTGATCGGGTACAATGAATAACGATCGGGTGCCAAAACCTCCCGTATCAAAATCTACAAAAAGTGTTTATTTAAAAATATGTTAAAACGATGGCTAAAGTTCAGTGAACCATTTTTTGAACTTGGGCACCCCGTAGAGTGGATAGAGAATCCAGAATCCAAGACATGGATATATCTGCCACTGTAATGAATCTCTGCCATCTATTACTCGTACTCTGGCCCAAATGTTTATAGTTGAAAATTTTGCTTTTTCAATTATCCATAACAAAGAGAGTAGGCCCAGTTAGATAACCTAGGTAGGGATTCTCTGCTCCACTGAAATATCTGATCTCTCTTTGGTCGACTTCAAGAAATAAAGAGACCCTCCCTGATTTATATTATAGTATTCGGTGCCTCCGGATCTTGAGTTTCTCATACAAGTTCAATTGAACAACAGTTTGATTAAATTTGGCTCTGCTTTGACCAGTTATAGACTATTAGTTAAGCTAATACAATAGAACAATCTGATGTGTGGAAATAAACTAAAGGAGAAGAACAGAGAAGTTTGCATGAACTTTTCCTTTCTAAAATGGTTGGGCAACTACAGTCTTTCAGTGAGTCCAACCTCTATAGCTACCTAGCTGTTCAGAGAATGGAGCAGACAATATTCCTACTATATATAGTGTTCGGAGACATAGGGTTTGAAGCGGTTAGCAGTGTATATTTTTGCCACAAGCTGTAGAGGTGGCAGAGATTGTGACTTTATATTACTTACTCGATGGTTAATAAAGTGTTTAGCTTTGCTGCTGCATCTATAGAGTATAAATTTGATGGACCAGGAGTCCTGAATGCACCCAAGATTTTCCTTTATGGGGATAACCAAATAAAAAAAATGGCTGGATTTTCTGTGGATTTTTCTGATGCCACACCTCCCCCTATGAACATTGGTCAACCCTAACCTGCCCTATAAAATGTATTATGGTTGAAAAATTTTCATGGAGATTCTTTTCATTGCCATCTCAACCAGGGCATCTTTATGTTTTGAGGGTCCACCTTGAAGTTTTTTCCGATTACCCCTTTTTTACTTGTGCATTTGTTTTTCAGAGTCCCACATCTGAACCTCTCAATTTGCTCTTTTTAACTCCTTAGTTAGATTCTAAAATTGAAATGCAAGGTACAAATTCCAAATTGGGGTTTCAAGCATTATTTCCTGATTTAGAGCAGGGGAAAAACATAATTTATATGTTATCTTGTATTTGTTCCTTGGTTTATAAAGGATGTAAATTATGATTCTTGGTTTTTATTTTTCCTATTTTGGTACAAGGGAGCATTTTTTCTGTTCTTGCATTGAATCTTATATTACTATTGTTTTTGCAAGGTACATAATCAAGCACTCAGCATGATCAGGCTGGGATGATTTCACACTTAATTTTCTCTCCGAAAGTCTTTGGGATATGTTTTCTATAGTCTAACAAACATCCTATCTTTTTATTATTTTTTATTTTTTATACATGTTAATTTTTATTCTTCTTTTATAGTTATGCAGGTTGCAATCATCGTTTGCTTTGTTGTGTAGGAAGATGTCGCATGTTAGAGATATTTGATGGGGATATTGCACAAAAATAAAGAACAATGGATCACACAACATCTAGGAGTTAGGGTACTAGACAAAAAGAACATATGCGAGGAAGATATAGGAATGCTGCCCAAGTGTCCAAAGTCATATATATATATATATATATATATATATATATATATATATATAGTCAAGTAGGGCAATGAAAAAGCATTCCTGGTAAAAGAAATGTTATTTAAACATAAGAGGATGATGATGCTTTGGTCAGCAATCTGATGAAAGATTTTGATGACTATATAGGATCGGATATGAAAATTGAGGATGAGCCGGAATTGGCATAGGCAATGAGGAAGTTTAGACATGGGGCTAGAGAAGGAGAATGGAATAAGGAGCAATTGAGGAGAACTCAATCAATCAGATCAAAATGACAAGATTCAAACGAAATTGGTGGCTTCTCTGGTTGTTTACTGAAGGTTAAAGGTAAGGAGCATGCTAGTTGTAGTAGATTAAGCAATGTCAAATTCATGTTTGACTGATTTGGTAGGAGTGACAAAGTAAAGTGGAAGGCCCAAATATCAAAGACATGGATCTTAATATATATTAGAGGATAGATAAAAGCCAAGAGAGGATTGATGAGAGCTTTAATCCAAAAACACGAGCAAGACGTTGGTTTAGCAATCTCTAAATGGTTTCATAGTTTAAGCATTCCACCTTACAAGGCTAAATATCCCCACTTCAAAGCAGTTGTAAAGGAGATTCAACACTGGAGGACAAATGTAAAACCAATGAAGTCATATGAGATTGTTAGGCCTTACTTAGACGAAATTGTTAAAGAAGTGGATGATTATGTAATGGACTAATGGTCACTCCATATAAAGGCCACTTCTCCTTAAACCTATCTGCCGTGTGCTTTACCTCAATGTTCATATGTTGGATCCATAACCTGCATATCCTCCCCTTACTTCTTTGTCTTTGTCCTAAACCGACTAGCATCTGATCTTCCCTATTCCAAAGTGCAAACCCATCAACCTCTCCCACCTTGCTTTTGCAGATGATCTAATTATCTTTTGCAAAGTGGATCTTCTCTCCTTCTTTCCCATCATGTTATCTCTTCACCTCTTCAAGTCCTTTTGGCCTTAAGAGTGAATCTTGCAAGTTCAAACTCTACCTTTTCAAGGTGCTAGATGATATCTCGGCCTCCCTCCTTTAGGTTACTGGGTTCTCCCTAGGCTCCCTCCCAATCAAATACGTTTGCCTTGACTTGTTCCCTGCTCGTCTCACAGCCCATCACTATGCCCCCTTATTGGACCAGATTGGTGCAATCCACTAGATCCATAAGTCCATAAGGGAAGATCCCTGCTCTCTGTGCTGTGAGATATGTCCATCAAATCCCTGCTCATATCTTAAGATAGTTCTTTCACTCCGAATGAGTCCTTGGGACCGGGACATTGGCTTCCACCAACAGTGCTTATGAGAGCGCCTTTGTCCCCAAGCGCTAGATCTCAAGCAATGTCCTCATTGCACATGAAATGCTACCATGGTTGTCAAAACGTCCGCCTAGGCGGCAAGGTGGTTTTTCAACCGCCTTGTTTCGAACCGCTTAATTGACGCCCAATCTGCAAAGGAACTCCAAGGCCCTAAGTGACCTCATGCCCGTCCGAAACAAAATGTGAAGCATGAGCCATACTCAACTTCAAGAATCAATGAATCAGTAAATGCCTAGTCGGAGGCTTTGAAAACCATGGTTTGATGAGATGAACTCATGTTTTGTGTTCTTTTTTTGAATAATTTTCATAACTATGATTCTTGAATACTTGTTTTTTTGGATGAATGTGACTATTGAATATTTCTTTAGCTTATTATAGAAAGTAGTTATATTGAAAAGTAGTTGTATTGAAAAATTTTGACCCAATCACTTTGGTTGCCTTATTGCCACCTAAGTGCCGCATTGTCGTCTAATTGCCTAGGCAGAGCCCCAATGCTTTGGTTGTCTTGCCGCCTTGACAACCATGACTGCTACACACTCTTAAAAAGAAAGGTGGACGGGAAAAGCTCCAACTTCTATCCTATGCTAGTAAGGTTGTCTTGTTTCAATTTGTCCTCCAATCTTCCTATATCTATAGATGTGGGATATGCCCAATTCTAGCATCTTTGCCATGGAATTTTTCTTTTGCAGCTTCCTTTGGAAAGGCCAAGAAACTAAAGAATTCCTTCACTCTCTCAGATGGGATGTGCAAGCCCAAATCTAAGGGAGGCTTCGTCATCCGCTGCATTTGAGACAACAATTTTGCTGGCCTTTTTAAGCTCTTCTGGAAATTTTCTCCTGTGAAGATCCCATCTAGATTAGTTGGGCTACTCCTATCTTCTTAAGTCTCTCTTTGTATCGTATGTCTCCCCTCCAATTGCTCCTGGTTTGGAAGAAGTTCCCCGTCCTTTGCTCCTCTTTGCTTTCTCTGTCTAGACCGGTGATGGGTCCTCCACTTAATTCTAGCTTAACCCTTAGCATCCGTTTGTGGTTGTATTCCCTAGATTCGACGTCCGAGATGCTTACTCCTCTGGGATCTCGATAGACACCCACTCTCTACCTTCATCTCTTGATACTTAGGACTTCCCCTCAATTTTCCTCCTTCCCTCTCCCACATGCATTCATCCCTTCCAGCCCTCCCTAGCCTCCAACACCCGAATGCATGTCACACCCCCTTTTGGAGTGAAGCCTTCTCTACATCCTTTGCTTGGCACTTCTTTAGAGCCACCTTCCAATTAGTCCCATGGTCCAAGATTTTCTAGTTTAAGAATCATATCCTTAGGCAATCCTTCACTATTGGAGTGACTTCACCTCTTGCCTCCCAACCCACTCCTTTCTCATCCATTTCCACATTCCTAACCCCCCCCCCTTTGCAGCCTCTGCAATTTGACTATGAAGACATCCTCCCCCATTCTTCTCTTGCTACACCACCAAATCCATCTAGCTCCTTGCCTTGTCCACCATTTGGTACTATCATAGGCAGCCCCAACACTTGAATTGTGAGTGGTCTTGTATCGTTGCTAGTCTTGGTGGGTCTCCGATTGTTGACTCCATCAGCAAGCTTGTTTTTGGTGCTTGTATCTCCCACTGCTTTCTAGAGCATAACCTTTGTAGATGGTCGTTTAAATCTCGCTCCATTGACTTGATTTAGAAGACCATCTATAATGGATCCCCTACCTTATTCCTCTTGAGGGAATGATCTGGCCATGGATGCTTCCAGTTACAATAAGGCTAAACTATATAGACTTAATACTAGCCATTAACCAACCCATCCAAGATGAAATTCAAGCTTAATTAGGACTTGCACAATAAATTATCATTCAATTCTTTCCTCTGATATAATGATAAGCTTTGCAGACAAGTAGAAAATTTTATGAGATGGATCTCCCTTGAACGAACGTTCCTTGATGCTTATCAATGATTGAGGGGAGGATATTCTTCAATCAAGTAGCCACTAATTTAGAGAACACCTTCAATGCCACCCCCACACAAACTAATTGGTCTAAACTTATCAATAGATTGGGCCTTCACTTTCTTTGCCATGAAGCAAATGAGAGTTTTGTCAAAATGACTCGGAAAATATTATGATATAAATATTTCCATCACAAGATCTAACAACTCAATTTGCACCGCATCCCGAAATCTCAACAGAAGGCAGATATGGGGGCGGGGGAGCCCGTCTAAACCTAGGGATTTGCAAGGCTTCATGGAAAAGAGGGCCACCTTAACTTCCACAAGACTTGGGAATATAAAAGAAAAGAGTTCATCTCAGTAATCACCAAAGGTCCAATCTATAATATGATTAAGTACTGATGATTAATCAACACCATTAGATGCATAACACTCTTTATAAAGGAAAAGTGCTCTTGGATAATGTCTGCTTCGCTTTGGAGCCATGCACCATATATCCTCTCATTTCATGGCTAATATCTTGTTCACGAGCCTTTTTTGTAAGGTTGTAGCATGATAAAAAGAAATGTTTAGGTCACCTTCCGTAATCCATTGGATTGCCTTGTTCAGAAGTTCTCTTCCATGGCCAACTCTAAGTTTAGTTGTGATGAAACTTTATTCATTCTCTCTTGAGAAAAGATAGATGAAGGGGAATTCATAAGTTGCTCCATTTCTTCTCACAAGGATTTAATAGATCTCCATAGGTTTCCAAAAACCTGCGAATTCCATCATTGAAACATAAACTTACAATTCCATTGTTTCTTCATTGAGTGATGGCCACCTGAATCAACAATTAGAATGGATCAAGCTTTAGTTGCCACGATGAGTATCTTCACTAATCAGTGATCAACGAGATTTCACTTTACTTCCTAATTGATTTCTATCCATACATTATCATTACATACTGACATAAGAACCATACGACTAGTTAAGTAGCAACAAACACATTACTTTCTGTAAATTGTCTCTATTTTACTATACAATGGTATGCTTCCTTGAAAGACCGGAATTAAACACTGATAATTAAAGTCAGTAGGCGAATGCAACATCGTCCCCAATAGGTGAGGTGCAAAGGGCTCAGAATTGAAGAGTTGCATAACCAAAGAAAAAAAGAAATGAGCATATACAAGATGCAATAAACATGACTCAGACTTATGCAGATCTTAGCTTCAAATTCCCAAGTGATCCCATGGAGAATTACTAACATCGTCAATGACATCAGGGATTTGATTAAGTGTGTAGTATTCCTCTAGCTGCTTCATGACTTCTGACTTTTCTGAATCCATTTTGCACTTTTTTAGAAATACAACATTGTTCTGTTTGAATGTGGTTTATTATTCTGGGCCTTATTAATATGCAGATTTGGATGTTGAGTGGAGCAGTCATATTCATACTGGAAGACCTTAAGATAACAGAACTGCAAGGAGTTCTTGTTGGTTGTTTTGACTGTGGTCTCCTTCCTTATTGGGAGGTTTAGCAGGTGGAAGGCCTCTGATGTTATTGGTAGGAAATGGGCTATGGCTTTGGCAGGTTGTCTTCCAAACTGGTATTGCTACAATGGTATTTGCAGCTCTTGAGGTGTCTCAATCAATGGTAGTTGAGGTGTCTCTATGCTTTGCTTTTGATTTGAATCTTGGTTCATGCGTTTTGCCTAGTTCGTTATAAATGTGTGTACCACTTGCATGTTGAGGGCTTTAAGGCTTGCATTAATACTACAAATTTTATGTAGTCCAATTTGGTTTCAAATTCTGGAGAAATTCTGGTTGCCCTTGTGGATATTATGCTAATAATGTTTGGTTGGCATTATATTGTTTTAGTGCTGGTCCATATACGCTCATTATAAAGTGCTTGAAATGCTAATACAAATGGGCGAATTAAATCTAAAGCTAGAAATACAATGAGGTTTACTTGTGCACATACACTATTTTATTTTTGTTGTTTTCTAGTTTGAATTTTAGTGGCTTTGGCTGCGCATCTTGGTGGATTTCCCTATTTCGAGCATCATTATTTTCTACCTTTAACATTATCAAGAGGTGTTTTCTGGTGTGTTTCATTCATGTAACAATATAGGATAGACTTAGGATTGAAGAATAACAATTTAAATCTAATGCGTAATAGGTTAGGTGGTTTGTTTGACTTTGTTTGTGGATTTCTTACGTTCAATTCCATAAGTTAAATTGATCTCCGATGCATAATTGGTAGGGAGTTTGATATGTTAGGGATCCTCATACGTAACAGATCCCTAGTAATTTCTTCATTGAAAGCAGGAAAATGTGCATGGCAAAAAGTCTTGTTAGTGGGCTACTGATTTGAATCATCAAACAATTTCTAAATGAGGAAATTGCACTGACACCCTAAAATGGAGGCCTTAAAGCACTGACACCCCACTTTATGTTTAAAAAGCATAGAGACCCCAAAATTGAATTTTCATTGGATATATTTATCTAATTTGTCACCGAAATCCTTTAAGACATTGTTTATTATAAGGATATTTTTAAAATAAACAGTGATATAACTATTTTTAGTGATAAATTTGACAAATATATCCAATAAAAATTTAATTTTGGGGTCTCTGTGCTTTTTAAATATAAAGTGGGGTGTCAGTGCTTCTCAATTTTGAGGTGCCAGTGCAATTTACTCTATCTTAATTGTATCATTGGCCCAGCACTACATGTTATCAAATCCTTGCTTGGAAGCATTTTGAAGATTTTATTTCAATGTACTTAATCAGTTTAGTTACTTAACCATATATTAGTTGGGATCTAATCCTCTGCGGCCACCAAGCTGCGGCCATCCAGCAGCCGCTCCTTGGATGGCCGCCACGTGTCACCAAGGAAGCAAAGACGTTAGATTGAATCCTCTGTTGTTTCCTGTTAAACCGGTTAAGCAATTCGGTTCAGATTAATGAACCAAATTGAAAACCAAGCCGGGTTACTCATTTTAAAAAAAAAAAAAAAAAAAAAAAAAAAACACACTCAAAAACCCTGCAACGTCTTCTTTGTTTCACGATTTTCTAATTTTCCTTTACCTTTCTCTCTTTCCCTCAACGAGTTAAAGTAGACCCAATCGGGAATTCCATTTCCGTTGACGCTGCTGCTGCTGCTGCATATCTGATGTATGGGAGTCGGACCAACACCGAAGGGTGATGCGTAAGAGCCGCAACCATAGAACAATGTCAAATTCACATCCTTGCTCGTGTAATCCAAGTGATTGAAATCGAGGGTGGTGTTATGGAATTGATCCCCCTGCACACAGACTCCATTACCGAAACCCATTCGAGCGATCGTCAGTGTGTTGGCCAGCAAACAAGCAATACTCAAAACCTGATACGTTATGCCCCCTGTCTCGATCGTTGTTGAGTTAGTTTCTGGGTAGCACTTGAGCTCCAAAGCAGGAACACCACAGTAGTCTGGACGAGACCCTCCCCAGAAAGGATATCCAATTCCGCTAATGTTTCCACACTCGAACGTGCCGACGCAGTCTTTATACTTATCTCCAACTCCTCGTACTACTTCACCCCCCAACATGCAGATATGCTAACGAGGATGATGATGACGACGACCAAGAAGAAGAATAACATGAAGGTTCTGGTGTTCATTTTGGGAAGGAATTGATTCTAATTTCGAGCGAATCGAATCGATGATCCAACTAACAGGTACAGGCAGCACAGGTACTGATGATCGACATCATGATCATAGACATATCGGAACCGAACTACCGAAGAATTTAAAGGAATTGTGGACTAGTTAGTTAGTTTAATTTGGTGAATGAATATATACTATATATGTAGACTTGTGGTGGTGGCTGGTAGTCCGGTACTGAGGCCTGAGGCCTGCGGGGGGATACCTAATAAAAGAAGGATTAGCAAAATGAAAAACAAATTAAAGGAAATTAGAAAATCGTTGAGGGAAAGAGAGAAAAAGGTAAAGGAAAATTAGAAAATCGTGAAACAAAGAAGACGTTGCAGGGTTTTTGAGTGTTTTTTTTTTTTTTTAAATGAGTAATCCGGCTTGGTTTTCAATTCGGTTCATTAATCTGAACCGAATTGCTTAACCGGTTTAACAGGAAACAACAGAGGATTCAATCTAACGTCTTTGCTTCCTTGGTGACACGTGGCGGCCATCCAAGGAGCGGCCGCTGGATGGCCGCAGCTTGGTGGCCGCAGAGGATTAGATCCCATATTAGTTAGCTTTCATTTTTGTGTTCATTGTTCTTTTTTTGGCCCAACATTGTATGTTGTTGAAGTCTCTAGAAGATCCTATTTTTTCGGATTGTACTTTTACAATGTAGTATGCTTATTTACTATTTCTGAGTTTTTACTTTGGCATTCAATGTTTGTTTCGGATCTAACAAAGCCTTATTATACATATGTATTCTATTTTTGTTAGTTTTTTTCAAGTTTATAACAACATGTTATACGTGATACTCTGTAATCACATGTTAATCATTAATTTAGAAGTATCTCAAAGCCTTCTATTTTGTACTATTAAATAGTTATGAGTTTGTCTCAAACTACTTCCTAGCCAGTCAAATTTTCCTTAAGTCTAATTTCTTTGACCACATTTTATAAAATGACATCAAAACTGAGTTTGTAGACGTTAATCTGAAATCTTGATAATTCTACATAGCGATCAAATGGTAATGATCATTTTATGCAATATTTAGGTGGAAGACTTAAATAATCATAATTTTATGCTTTTATGCTTTTAACTTGTGTTTTATTTGTACCGAAAAAAAAGAAAAAAAAGAAGAAAAAAAACTTGTGTTTTATAGCAGCTAGATCTGGGTCAAGATTTGGTCAGTCGTCTTTCTAAAACGAAAATAGTTGATTCTCTGGTAAGATTTGGATCGTTGGGTTAGGCTTCTGAGTCTGTTTCAAGTCATTTCCAAGTCAATCCGTGTCTCTAGCTAATTTCCTTCAATAATTTGACTAAATTTCTTTTTAAAATATTACTTTAAAATTGAGACCTTGGTTCTTTTTCTTACTAGAAACGTTTGGTTGGCATGCAGTGGTGTGGTTTCCTCTTCTCCCCTGTTTCACGCACAAGCTTAAGAGCCTTCTCCCCGTCTCCAACGGTAGCTTAAAAGTCATTAGTGATCTTGGTTCTTTTTATTGGGTTTTGTTTGCTCAGAAATCTTCTTCCCGTCTCCAACGGCAGCTTAAAAGTCTCTATTGTTGATTTATTTTGTAGAAGCAAGAGTGAATGACTTGGGCATGGATAGAGTACGTCTAATTCATACACAACATATATATCTCATTATGGACTTATCTTTCAGTATTTTTCTCTCTCTCTCTCTGTGGCATCCACTTGGGCAGACGACTTGAAGTCCACCAACAAGAATGGCATGTTACGTTCATACCACTTTCAATAAAGTACCTAACTTTACCACTAACAATAAACAAAAAATTGTCGACAACATGATCTGCATGAAGTAATAAAAAGATAACAATTTAATATTTTAAATTCTTTTGAAATGACACTACTTTTAGGAGGTACAACTTAAAAATGGTATTAAAATTGAAAGTGAAGAGTCGACGAGAATGGCAGGTTACGTTCATACCACTTTTTGCACCATTACTAAAAGCGGTAGCTACTGCCCGCTGGAGACGAGGAAGAACTGAAGACCAAACGAATAAAGAAAACGTAGGAGGCGGAGCAGTAGAAGAAGATGACCCACTGTAACGTGCAATGTGCAATGTGCAATGTGGAATCCAATCCAAGACCCTCTTCGATTGTGAGTACTATAGGCCTAAGCTAATTTCTCTATAAATTATACACTTGAAGCTGCCTAATACCACACTATCAAACTGCAAACCACAGTGGAAGTTACAAATGGCTCATTACTCCAATACTAGTACTGCTCCATCCTTGTTTTTCTTCTTCCCAACTCTCATAACAGCGTTTCTTATTTGTCTTCTCCTCCTCTTCTCGTCATCTGCATTTGCTGCGGGAAGTAGCACATCTTATTCTGTTCAGTCGTCAACCCAAGTCAAGGCTGAGGCTAAGGCTCTCCTCAAATGGAAAGCCACCCTTCAAAACTACTCTATTGCTGCTCTCGGTTCTTGGAACCCCACTTCCTCGTCATCAGCGTGCAACTGGTTTGGCATAACTTGCAACAACGTTGGAAGCGTGGTTGAGATTAACCTTTTCCAAACAGAGCTGCAAGGTATGCTTCACAACTTCACCTTTTCTTCATTTTCTAATCTCCTTCTTTTTTATCTCAGTTTCAATCAACTAACTGGACCCATTCCCTTCAACGTTGGTACTGTCACAAAACTCATCCACCTCGATCTCTCCAACAATAATCTTTCTAGCATGCTGCCTCATTCTCTAGCTAATTTGAGTAGGCTAGAGATTCTCTACTTGGATAATAATCAATTATCTAGTCCAATTCCTCCAGAAATTGGAGGTATGAAAAATCTGATTGGGTTGAGCCTCTCCACAAACAAGCACATTGGTCCGATCCCTCATTCTCTAGCTAATTTGGGTAGACTAGAGACTCTCTACTTGTATGAGAATCAATTATCTGGTCCAATTCCTCCAGAAATTGGAAATATGATAAATCTGATTGACTTGGAACTCACCACAAACAGGCTCATTGGTCTGATTCCTCATTCTTTGGCTAATTTGAGTAGACTAGAGACTCTCTACTTGTTTGAGAATCAATTATCGGGTCCAATTCCTCCAGAAATTGGAAATATGAAAAATCTGATTGAATTATCACTCCAGACAAACAAACTCGTTGGTCCGATCCCTCATTCTCTAGCTAATTTGGGTAGACTAGAGACTCTCTATTTGTATGAGAATCAATTATCTGGTCCAATTCCTCCAAAAATTGGAAATATGAAAAATCTGATTGACTTGGAACTCACCACAAACAGGCTCATTGGTCCGACTCCTCATTCTTTGGCTAATTTGAGTAGACTAGAGACTCTCTACTTGTTTGAGAATCAATTATCGGGTCCAATTCCTCCAGAAATTGGAAATATGAAAAATCTGATTGAATTGTCACTCCAGACAAACAAACTCGTTGGTCCAATTCCTCATTCTCTAGCTAATTTGAGTATACTAGAGAAGCTTTATTTGTTTGAGAGTCAATTATTTGGTCCAATTCCAAAAGACTTAGGTAGCCAAGCTTCCTTTTTGGAGATCGACTTGTTTGACAACTTCTTATCTGGAAGCTTACCACAACAAATATGCCAAGGAGGATCACTTCAACTATTAGTGGTCACAAGCAATAACCTCTTTGGTCCTATTCCAAACTTGAGAAATTGTACTAGTATAAGGAGAGTTAGACTTGATGACAATCATTTTCTTGGAAATATAAGTAATAGTTTTGGTGTACACCCACATCTTAATTACATTGATATGAGTCACAACAAGCTCTACGGAGAGCTGTCAGCAAATTGGGGAGAATGCAAGAATTTGTCAGTGCTAAAGATTTCTGGAAACAATATCAGTGGAAAGATACCAGTTGAGATTGGTCAATTAACTAAACTTGGACGACTTGACCTTTCTTTCAATAAACTTGTTGGCGAGATACCAAAGGAACTTGGTAACTTATCCAAATTGGTCAATTTGAATTTAAATGAGAATCAAATTTTAGGGCATATACCAGTTGAAATTGGCAAACTAATCAATCTGGAGGTTCTAGATATATCATCAAATTAGCTAATCGGATCAATCCCTGCAAAACTTGGTCAATGCTCCAAACTAATCTCATTAAGTTTAGGTTGCAACTCATTGAGAGGAAGTATTCCATCTCAAATTTGTGATCTAGTATCCCTACAACTACAGTTGGATCTTAGCCATAACTCATTAGGGGGAACAATACCAACAGAACTTGCAAAGCTGAAAATGTTGGAAGTTTTAAATTTATCCCACAATATTATCACAGGATCAATATCCCCTTCTCTTGAAGACATGGTTAGCTTGGTATCTCTTGATTTGTCTTATAATCCATTGAAGGGTGAAGTTCCTAATAACAAGGTGTTCCAACATGCTGCTTCACCACAAACATTTAGTAACAACAAAGGGTTATGTGGTGAATATCAAGGTCTTTTTCCTTGCAATCGATCTAGTATAAATGAAGGATATAGAAAAAATAGACATAAAGTCTCCATATCCATCATTGGTTCTTTGATAGGAATAGCAATCCTTGCATTTGCAATTATTGCTATCGTTTTCTTCTTGAAGAAAGGTAATCAAAAAAGAAAAGCAGAAGCAACAAGAAGAAATCACGGCAATATATTGTCAATATGGAATTTTGATGGTAAGATTGCTTATGATGACATAATCCAAGCAACAGAGAATTTTGACATCAAATATTGTGTTGGAACTGGAACTTATGGGAGTGTTTACAGAGCAATCCTACCTACAGGTCATGTGGTAGCCTTGAAAAAGTTTCATCCATTGGAAGGCAATGTGATAATTGATGAAAGCTTTGAAAATGAGATGTGTGTGTTAACAAACATTAGGCACCGAAACATTATCAAACTTTACGGGTTTTGTTCACATCCACGATACATGTTTCTTATTTATGAGTATATGGAAAAAGGAAGTTTGGCACATATCTTGAGCAATGAAGCAACAACAATGGAGTTGGATTGGCTGAAAAGAGTAAACGTCATTGAAAGTATTACAAATGCTTTGTCCTATTTGCATCATGATTGTACTCCACCAATAATTCATCGGGATATTTCAAGCAAAAATATATTGCTAGACTTGGAACTTGAGGCTCGTGTATTCGATTTTGGTATTGCCAGACTCTTAAATGCAAACTCATCCAATTGGACGTCACTTAAAGGAACTCATGGATATATTGCTCCAGGTATTTAATTTTACGTTTACTTTTTATGATACTTTTATTTTAATTTGTATAGGCTTTCTTCATTTTTAGTATGATATTTAAGATGTAGTGCTTATTGAATTGGGCTATTGAAATACCTATATATGAATATGGATAAAAGAGAACATATATGTTTTTAAATCTCAAACATCCTATTTAAATTTTAAGAATTCTAATGTACAATCATTAAATTCTTTATAAAAAGTATATTTTAGTTTATTTTGATCCTAATTATTTTAGAATTGTCATTGTATTTTATGTTATAAAGTTTATACTACTTGATAAGTTCTTAAAGTTTCTTGACTGAATAACCGTTAAATTCTTTTTTATTGAATTAATGCATTATATAAATTAGGATGTGTATAAATGTTATGTTTGCTTAAGTGATTTAATAGAAGAAAAAAAAAAAAAAAAAACCTTAAGTGATATGGATAAAATAGAAAAGAAATGTTTTTAAATCTCATACATCCTATTTAAATTTTTGGAATTTTAATGTATAATCATTAAAAATTTGTTAAAAGTTATATTTTGGTTTATTTGATCGTAATTATTTTTGAATTGTCATGTTGTAATTTATATGTTATGAAGCTTATACTTCCTGATAAGTTCTTAAAGTTTATTGAATAGATAACTGTTAAATTAGGATGGGTACAATTGTTATGTTTGGTTAAGTGATATAATAGAAAAAAAATTAAATGATATCTCAAGTTCCTTGGTGAAATTTAAAAAAAAAAAATTAGAAACATTTAAAAAAATTAAATATAAAAAGGGTTGGGAAAGGGGGGGGGGAAGTCATCACATTACAGTTACTCATTTGAATCCAAAAAAAAAAAAAAACCCTCTACATTTCGTGATCAACCCTATTATATTTTATAAATTATTTTTCTCTTTAATTTTGGATAGAAAATAAATATCCCTAAGGCTGTTATATTTATTAATTTTAAATAAGTTACAAAATTATATTGTTTATGAAAGGCTAAAGCTGTAGAATTTTATGAATCACTTAATATCATAAAGTATATTTTAGAAATTTAATAGAGCTAAGTCTTGAATGGTTAGTAGAATCCTCATACCATGAGATAGGACTTTTACCATGTTGATCCAAAATGTGTTGTTGTCATCGTAATTTCTTCTATGCATAAAACCAAGTTTATCAAAAATAAAAAAATTAAAAAAATATAAATCTTATAGTTGTAGAGATAAAGATATTTAAGCTAAAATCTTCTACAGTAATAAGCACTAAGATAACTTAATCACAATCTTTATCCTTTTTAAAATACAAGAACTGTCCCGAAGCAGGTTCTAATTTTTGTCAAATGGCTTGTCAAATGGAGCCATTAATTATGTGGACTAGTTAACTAATCCTTTACTGTTTTTTGAAATTGTATTTTGACTCATAATAAAATTTGTTACCATGAACAGTAGAGAAATAATGTTTTACCTATGAAAATCATGGATAATATACTGAAATGATTGATTATTAGGAACAAATTTCTTTCAATGACATAGAGAGGTCTCCATGAGTCGCATGTTTTTGCCATATAATCTATTAGATTGACTCCAATTTGAAGTATAATAAATCTCAAGGTTACTTATTAATATATGAAGTAAAGCTTTGCAAAAAAATTTAACTAACCGCCAAAGAGTTGGCCCATTGGGCATTGGCAACAATCAACCCTCTTAGTGCAGATGCTGGGGTTCGATTATTCTTGATAGTACATTTTTTTTTTTTGGTAAAACTTGATAGTACATTTAAATTATATATAAAACCTACCCTAATGATGTAGTCGAAGCGCGCATAAACTAACCAAGAAGAACCTCATAACCTAACAAAAAAGAAGAAAAGGAAAATTAAACTATTACCTCTCTTTTTCCTTAATAATTTATATGCCCAATTACTCTTTATTTTTACCACTTTAATCTATTAAAGCAATTTTTTTTTTTTATTTATAGTTTTTGCTTTCTTTATTTCCTTGTTCATAGAAACATATTGAACTTGATTAGAAGCATTTTTTTTTAAACTTCCTCATCTTATGGTGAATTTTTTGTTTGGAATTTTTTATTCATATTTTCATTTCTTCTTTAGTGGAAGTAAAAATATTCATATTATCATGTTTAATCGATTTTGATAAAATTGGGATGAAGAAATAAAGAATAAATACATATAATGGGTTTTGTATGAGAAGGATGAAAAAGTTGAAAAGAAATAAAACATATTTGTGAAAGAAGAAAAAAATATAAAAAAAAACATTAAAAATATAAAGTAGGGCTGGACTTCTTAAGTATGGACTAACAAAGAGTAAATCACTAAAAATTGGAGTATTAATTGTCAACTAGTATCTCTAGATCATTCTCTTTAAAAATGGTGAACGCATACCAAAGGTTTCTCCACAAACAAAGTTCAGGTAGAGGGGGGAAGTTTTCCTACGGAGCCTTACCTCAACAATTTTTGTTGGGAGGCTATTTCAATGCCTAGACCATTCTCTTTCACATATAAAATTTAAAATTTATAGTAATTATTGTTTCTACTGTAAATTATTTGTTATCTTGTTTATATATTTTCACTAGGGCATTTTCTTTTTTCTCTTGTAGAGCTTGCTTACACCATGATATTAACTGATAAGTGTGACGTATATAGTTTTGGAGTCGTGGCCTTGGAAATAATTATGGGAAGTCATCCAATGGAACTCATCTCTTCTTTAATATCACCAGTTGGTCAAAAGATACTATTACGAGACATATTAGACCCACGCCTCATTTTTCTACTAAGTCAGAATATTGCAAGGCATCTTATTTCTATTGTGAGAATAGCGATTGCATGCTTATGCAGCAACCCACGATCTCGTCCAACTATGCATCAAGTATCAAAAGAGCTACTTTTTTTTTTTACCAACACTTGTGGAGCATTTTCAGTCTATTACTATAGGTGACCTAAATGATGTTGAAGAGTCATTCGACTAATGAGAATTAAAGAAATTCATTTGAGACTACTCTCAAAATTAGCAAAAAGCACTCAAGGTCAACTTTCTACCAATTTACACTATTTAATTTCAATCTAGTTTTCAAGAATACATTTTCATTTATTTTTCAGCATCTTATAGGTATTGAATAATGAAGTTTCCACTTTAAACAACATAGTGATTTTTATTTTTCCATTAAAGGTGAACAGAGGATGCAATAGAAATCATGATATATATTTTATTCATGAGTATGGTATTGAAGGGGGACATTGACACAATAGTGACATTGCTCCATTATGGCTTAGAGGTAAGTTTTTGTGTGATATGTTAGATAAATGGTAGTGTTTTTTTTTCTTCGAACTCACGGTAAATTGCTTGCTAGAATCTTGCATCACTGTTCCCTTCCTCTGTGCCAATCTTCTTCTTCTTTTTTCTTCTTTTTTTTTTTTTTTTTATTATTTTATTATTTTATATTTTTAATTTTTTTCTTGGCTTTGCAATTGGAAATACAAATATATTTTATTAATAAGAAGAATGCTAAATAACCACCATTATCCGCCCCCTTCCCCGCCTCTTTATCTGGGGAGAGCATAGCAAGAGGAACATTGTGGAATTGAAGCACCAAGTTGCAGAGTTAAATGACCCTCAAGGCAGGGCATTTTTTATAAGCACTCTTCCAAAGGCCAAATCATAAGCTTAGGGTATGTTGATACTCTCTACTTGAATCTTAAAAACTCTATTCCTTATTATTACATAATCTAGAAGTTTTCCTTGTAGGGCTTTGGTGTTCTCTTCATGGAACTCCTTTGGGAATGTCTGTATTGGTCAATTAGTTGGGTTGTCATGGCAACCTTGGACTTTTTACACACATTTTCATAATCAATGCCCAACGATGCTTTGTTTCTCCATGGGCATGATTCACTTGAAGATAAGGTGCTTGGAAACCAATTATGTCCACATTGATCACTTTCATCCTAAATTTCATGTTTTAAAATTGTTTACATAGTTCTTGGAGGCTGATTTCATTGGTCCTACCTATAAAGCCCTATCTTGAGTGTGTTCAAGGTTAGGAATGGAACCAGTGGGTCTAATAGGGTTTGTGGCTAGTGGTTTGTTATTTAGTTTGTACACATAGAACCTAAAGTGTTGCCATTGAGTGTCTTTGACAATGTATTCCTAACTAACATTTCTGTTTTTCAAGCATGTTATTGCTTCGAAATTGTTACTTGTTGAAGAGGTAATCCATGCTGGTCAAAACATGTGGAAGCCTAGCCACTCCCTCCCAATGTTGGGTTTTAATTCTACATTTTAGTAAATGTCTATATTTCTTAGTTGTTTTAATCTATCTTTCGAGTTTACCTTATCCCCTTGTTATAAGTTCTCACATCTCTTTTCTTTGTTTGTTGTCATATGCTAGCCTTGGTGCATGGATCATTATTGGGTAACTGCAACAAAGAAAGTTTTAGGATCTAAGATATTCGAGTGACAATGATCAGAATTTCTCAAAAGCTGAAAGGCTAATAAGATGGGAATCCCACTTCTCTACTTTTATGTCTAAGTGGTAAATCTGCCTCCTCATTTGTGTACCTATGAAAATAGTTTTCTTCTCTCCTAGTCTATATCCTTTTCACCTGTCTGACTCATATTTAAAACTTGCATTAGGGCTTACTGATTTACCCACATCAAGGTACGGGATACAAGGATTTTCACTTGCCATACCCTACCATAACCTTTAGGGATAAATGGTTAATATTGGTTCCTTTGAATATTGTTGACATCTCTTAAATTTAAAGATGTGAAGTTGGAAGTATTTCCTGATGCCATTCTTGCGGTACTCAAAACACTCACAAAAGATTTCTACCGTTGATCCCTTGAAGATGTTATCACTTGGTTCATGGTAATTTCCTTTGATCGGTACCCTTCTTCACATCTCCCCTATCCCCTACTCCCAGTCTTCTATTTCATTGCTTTCTTAAATGGATATATCAAAGGAGAATTCTAACACCCTTGATTCTTCCTCCCTTCTGTTTGTCCCCCCTCTTTATCTAGTGAGGGCATCACATTCCCATTGTGAGGTTGATGAAGCAACATACTGAAGAGCCAATTGACCCTCAAATGGAAGACATTTCATTATTATATAACTACTCTATCAAGTGCCAAATCATAAATCCAAGGTATGTGACACTCTCTACATGATTTGCAACATGATTTATTTCTTTTTGCTACGTATTTCATCTATGTTCCTTCCAAATCTTTGGTGCTATCTTCATGATAATCCTTTTTGGCCATGTAATTGGTTAATGACTTTAATAGTCATGAAATCAAATCTGCGGTAGTCTTCAATTATCCCAAACACACTATCATTAATCTTTGTGACTCATTAGGAGATGATGAATCCTAAATTGGCCATACACATAGTGTTGTCATCTATATGAACCCATATGTTTTACCATGTATGTCTCTCAACTGAATTTACTACTAAACAATTGGAGCACTAATGTGATCAAATTCAGAATGCATTGGAAACCCGATTGCCTTGGTAAACATTGGTGCCTTCCATATCAACACCATACTTGGAAACCAAAATGTTTGATTTACACTCAAACCCCCTAAAATTTGTTGTTTTTGGATCTAAAGGCGGATTTGGATGTTCTTGGAGACATCACTGATTCCATGATAGGTCACTTAATTGCATTAATATTATATTATATCCTTCCTGAGTCTGTTTTTGATTTGCACTACTAACAAGAGAGAGTGCCTTGTCAAGATGCTTGGCTTTGATGCCTATGTATTCTCCCCACAACATAGAGTGATAGCGAGGAATATTGCCCGGCTCGACCAGATTTGGGAAAGGCTGGACCTGAGCTTGAGGTGTTGGACCATAGAAGTAGGCCATGGAGATGCGGTTGCAGGCCTGGTTCACAAACACACGGTGGACGAGATACGGGAATCAGCCATTGGAGAGGATATGGAGGAGGTCACCGGTGTTGGCGACGAACCCACCCGGCACCGGTGTTATTGTGGCCCACCCAACCCCATCCTTAAAGGCCTCCACTCTCTCTCTCTCTATTTCTAACGAATTTTGATCTTTCTTTATTTTATTTTTTTTCCTTAATTAACTCAAAAGCAGTTTCCTCCTTCCACTCTTTCTCCACGTTAAACTCAGTTTTTTTTTTTTTTTTTTTTTTTTTTATTTGTAATTTCTCCACCTTCTCTCCACTTTCCCTCTTCACGTGCTACTATTTTATTTTATTTTATTCTCTCTCTCTCTCTCTCTCTAAGGAATTTTGCTCTTTCTTTATTTGTTTTTTTTTTCTTTTCTATTTTACTCTTATTATTATTATTATTATTATTATTATTATTATTATTATTATTATTATTATTATTATTATTATTATTATTATTATTTTATTTCCTTGTTTGTAAATTATTACCTCCCCTCTTAGGTCTAGTTTAAACTTGTTTTTCTCTTTAGTTTATTTAAGTCTTGTACCTTCTATTCTCTCTAGCTTGTTCTAGGTTTTCTCTAGTTCTTTGATTACTTTGTGGGTTCTAATTCTAAATTGACTGTTTAGGTTTTAATATTTTGCAAGGAAGATTGATGTTGTGTAATTTATTTGATGCAAGTGTATTTACTTTATTTTTATCAATGCAATTTCAAGTTCAAGTTTCAAGTTTAAGGATTCGCTTTCTCTCTGGGTCTAGCAATTGCAGATCTGGTTGCTAGTGTTGGTTGAGATTCTAATTGTTTATTCAAGGTTTTTTTTTGTGGAGATTCAAAGATGCAAGTAAGTAACATTCTTCAATAATCTTCTCTCCCCACCTCCATTCCCGCTTCTATTTACCTCTCCATATTCTTAATTTAGGATTTACCTTTCATCATTTTTTTACTGTTCTCCCTTCCCCTGGGTCTTTGATTAAAGATGCCTACAATCGTGCCTCTCTTTGGTTAAGGTTTCCCTTTTCTTTTTATTGCTTTATTATTTACTTTCTATTATTTCCTTTTTGCAATTTCTTTTTCTCTAATATCCTTTCCCCCGATCGGTGGACTATAAGCTACGGCAAAGGATCCACGATCAAAATCATTATAATTATACTTCCCTTCTCTCAATCTAGAGCTGACACTCGGATCACTTCCCTTTTCTTTTTATTTATTTATTGTTTGCAATTTTTCCCCTGCCTTTTATTTATGCGTTGGTTATGTTTGCTTTATTTTTCGTTTTAATTCAACTGCATTAGTTGTATGGATTAAGATCATTGGTTTAGTTTAATTAATTAGTTAACAAAATTGAATCATTCCACTCTCGCATTACCATTAAAAATTTGAATTCTTGGTGGCATATCTCTCTGAGATCGATCCTTTAGCTACACGATTCTGTGCGCTTGCAGTTATTTTATTTTGCAAACAACTGCCAAAGACCAAATAAATCCAAAATGTGACTACTTAAAGGTGTATAGAAGTTTTTTTATCTCAATGAGTTGTATTTGTAACAATGCTTAGCCTTCATTTGATAGCTTGGTCCTTTTTATATTGAAACATTAACAGACCTATTAGAATTGTCTATTCCCATGTTTACAATTGTCAATCTTGGAGCCCTGTGTCACAAGAATACTTATTTTTTATTATTTGTTTATATAGATATTACACCCATTGTTCAATCCCCCAAAAATTTATGCTTCAACATTTACCTCTTTCCTGAGTTCTATGAAATGCCTCATCTCACTTTTTGAATTGGGAGATGTATATTTGCAAAACAATCTTTCATTTTTCATCACATGAGAGGGAGATGGGGCAAGGAAATTTACTCATTCTTTACAACTGTCAGGCTTTTGTTGTTATAAATTTCATAGAATTTTGATACTTCTCCCTTTATCTCCTTAATTTATTCAGCATCTGTATACACTTTGTTGTATTCAGCAATTAAATGTTTTCCTCTTTTTTTATGAGAAGTTAAACTCGATGAATTTGCTGCTGTATATGTCCCCAATTGCTGTTCTATGTCTACTACCTACCACAATAATCATGAAGTCCAACGTAATAGACGTTGTTCTTTCATTGGGGCGTAAAGACACGTCAATTTGGCTACTTCTTTTGGTTAAATCTATGATGGCCTAGTCAGCGAACTTAGGGCCTCTTTGGTTGTGGGAATCTAAGGATTTCAAATCTCTGGATTCATAACTTCGGTTTTTTTTTTTATCCTGTTTGGTTGAAAAACTTGGGACGATTCATGAATCTAGCAATGTCAACTTTTAGCCTAAAAATATGAATGAGCCAAATCCTGGGGATGGGGTGGAATGAGCTGATTCTACCTCACTATAAAAGGTGAGAAATTGGCGGATTCACGCAGTCATCTTGATGGAACAATAACCTCTAACAACTCTTGTGTTCTCTCGATAGATGGTGGTGCTCAAAGGTTTACCTGAAGCTCTTCGTTCTTTGAAGCTTGAGGTGCAACCAGCGAGTTCAGCAGTAGATACCATTACTCCATCATCTCTCCTACTCCCAATCAATCACAGAAAACTCTATTCCTCATCGCCGTCGTCCAACCAGTGAGTTCAGCAATCTCTCCTACTCCAAAAGGATCGCCTAGGAACCCTCTATTGAAGGTAGGAATTTGAATCTTCTTTTTACTATGTTACCTTCGGATTTATATGGCTTTCACTTGCATTAAGGGTTTTGCAATCTGATTGTATTTTAGAGGAAGAAGAAAATACAAGTAAATAGGGTTACAAAGTTGCAGAAATAAATCTTCTTGTCATCTCTTTATCAATTCATTGATTTAAAAAATTAAGGCTTTGATTTCATTGATTTCAAAAGTCAAGTAAACAAAGTTACAGAGTTACCTTGGAATGTTACCTAGAATTTGAAGATTTTAGGTATCAGGTCTTCCAATAAGAGCTGGTCTATTTCTGCCCCTTCTCAAACACGTTTTTTCCTCTAATTTGTGTAGAAAAAAATCTTAAATTCCTTTACTATCTTTTGTTTAGTGCAGGTTTAAATCCTTTTACATCTTTTTACATCTATTCATATGGGTCTTTGCTGTTTCTCCAAAGAATCCGTTGTTATTTATAGAGTTAGTGTTGTCTACTGATATTCTTTGCCAAGTGAACAACCACATTAGTTGGTCATAACAATTTAAGCTTGTATAAGACACTAATAGTGGATATAGGTCAAGTTCCCTATTGGGAAACCTCTTGTTTAGGTCCGTTTAAAGGAATAGGTCCTTTTTTGATTGTATTTTGTGAGCTCTTGGCTTAAAAACAATTATTGTAAGTGAAAGAGCCCTTGAAAAACCAATTATTCCTTGTACTTTATTGCAAGTAATTTAATTTTCACTAATGATAATTTGTTCATTGAGTGATTATAGGTGAATGTGTGTCAGGGAGGACCACCCTGAATTGAAGCACAATTTTATTGAGTTCAGTGTGGGTAAGTCCTACCTATTTCTGAAGTTGTGTTGCCCATTTAAAGCGGTGGCTTTCATAGAACAGATTAAAATAGGGTCAAAGTATCATATAGAATCAAGTTTATATGCCCTTATTTGTAATTTCATATGTTCTCTGATCTATGATGTATGATCTTATAGCTATAAACATATTGACGGGTCCCTAGATGTGACTAGTGATTTCAGCAAATCTAACATGGTATCATTTGCCTTAGTGATCCCCAGTGGTTTACAGTTCTAGTTTCTTGACTCTTTTTTTTCATGAAACTTGTGCCATCTTGTTTCTTGAACCCTTGCTTTCTTCCTCACGTTTTGTCTTCAAGTCACCTAGTTTCTTGAGCATCCTCCCTCAAAGTCAAGGGTCCTTCAAGCAGTGGCGGAGCCACAGAGGGACCCCCCCCCCATTTTTAAAAAAATTTATATTTATATATTTAGTTTTTCCTTATTTCTCTCCTTTCAAATGTAAAATTTCACTATTTGGCCCCCTCCCAAATTAGAAATTAAATTTTATGGTGAAGATGATGGGTATAAATGTCATTCTTAATTATTATCTGATGGTTACCATTAAACCCTAATTTTAAGGAACAAAAAGTTAAATCCTAATTAAAATCTAACTCATGATCCTTGAATTTCTCTCTATTTATTCTCTCATATTTTTATTCTTATTTATTCTCTCCTGAATTTCCTCTTTCATTCCCTATTTATTCTCTCTTTTTTTTCCTCGCAAGTCTCACAACGTATTGGAGTAGTTTGCACATGTTGGAGTTTTTTTAAATCTTCTCCACAATTAGCAGGTATCACTATTTTTTTTCTTCAAATTATTCCTTTCTCTCTCTCACTAACCCACGAGTTTGTTGTGGTTGAAACTCACGATTCTCTCTCTCACTCACTCACTATTTTTTTTATTTTTTTTTTTGTAGAAACTCACGATTTTTCTAGTATTATCTCTAGAAAGCATATTTGAATTTTATTTTATTTTATTTTATTCCATTTCATTGTTCTTTCTCAATTTATTTGTGTTTTTCCAAATTTGTTGTTGTATTGTTTCATTGTTTGTTATTATGCGTTTTTTTTTTTTTTTTTTTTGACTTAAGTATCGTTTCTTTCTTTCTTTCTTCCCCTTTCTTTGTATTGATTTTTAGTTAGTATTATTTCCATCGTTTTTTTGTAATTATATTTTATTATTTGTTTTTTGTTATAAAATAAAGAAGATATTGAATACAAAGAAGAAAGACAAGATGAGTTCAATCAGAACTAATTCATTCAGTTGAGTGTATTACATATTTATAGTAGAATGAACATCTACTCTGATATGGAAATACAATATATGATTCTTGCACACAATAAGATATTCTTGATATGGAAAGATAGATTGCCGCCCAAGATAGAAGGTGCATAGAATGGAAATATTGACTGCCAATATTGTGTAATGAGATGGTTATGATCTTCACCAATATTACATCGTGAGGTAATTGAGATCTTCAATTGGAAGTACAATCTCTTTGGGGTAATGGACATCCATAATAAATATTATTTATAACACTCCCTCTTGGATGTCCATCAATAGATAATGTACCTCGTTAAAACCTTACTAAGAAAAACCCTGTGGGAAAAAAATCTTAGTGAAGGAAAAAGAGTATACATATCTAAATAATACGTATTGGTAGCTGCCTCATTAAAAACCTTACCAGGAAAACCCAGTGGGACAAAACCTTGGTTAAGGGAAAAAGAGTGCAGCACGTATTTTACTCCCCCTGATGATAACATCATTGAGTATCTTTGAATACGTACATTCCATTATCATATACCAACTTCTCAACATTTGAAGTAGGCAACGCCTCAATAAACAAACCTGTCAAGTTATCACTTGAACGAATTTAATGAACATATATTTCATCATTTCATTGAAGATCAAGAGTGAAGAAGAATTTCGATGAAATATGCTTCGTTCTATCTTCTTTGATGTATCATCCCTTCAATTGAGCTTTGCATGTAGCATAATCTTCATATAATATTGTTGAAATTCCTTCTTCTGTAGAAGATTGCATGCTTCATGAATGTGTTGTATCATTGATCTTAACCAAATATAAAATAGCTAACATTCACTTGAAAATAAATAGCATGTTTGAGATCTAGTTTTATGTAGATCAGATAAATATCCTGCATCTGCAAAACTAGTAAGTTGATATCCACATTCATAAAATAATATCATGTCAATAATTTCTCAAATATACTGAAATATATGTTTTATAACATTTCAGTGTCTTCGTATTGGAGAATAAATAAATCTTGTTAATACACTTATAGAAAATGCTACATCCGATTGTGTATTATCACCAAGATACATTAATGCCCCAATTGCACTAAGATATGATACTTCAGGACCAAGAAATTCTCCACTGTTTTCTTGGGGTCGAAATGAATCTTTCTTTATATTGAGCGATCTTACAACCATTAGGGTACTCAATGGATGTATTTTATCTAGATAAAATCTCTTCAAAATATTCTCTATATAAGTTGATTGATGAACGAATATTTCATTCATCAAATGCTCAATTTACAAATCAAGACAAAACATTGTCTTTTCAAGATTTTCATTTCAACTTTCTTCAAATAATCTACTGCTTTTGGAAACTCTTCAGGAGTTTCAATGATATTTAAATCATCATTATATATATTTACTAAAATTAGATCCATATCCTTTAATAAAGGCACAATAATAAATTGGATCATTTTTATACTTTTCATTTAGTAAATATCCACTAAGGAGATTACCATATATGCCTTGATAATCTTTGAAGCCTTATTGAACAAACTTCCTAGGAATTTTTATATGCTTCAGTCATTTTGAATCCTTCAAGAATTTTCATATATATTTCACACTCGAGTGAGCCATATAAATAGGCTGTAATAATATCCATTAGACGCATGTCAAAATTTTCATATACTACCAGATTAATAAGATATCTGAAGGTGATTGCATCCACCACAAGAGAACATGTTTCCATGTAATCAATGCCAAGCATCTACGAAAATTCTTGTGCCATAATTCATGATTTATATATCACGATTTCATTCTTTTTCTCATTTCATTTTTTCGCAGAAAACTCAATTGTACCTCATTGGCTTTATACCTTCAGATGTTGGACTACAGGTCCAAAAACTTTATTTTTCAAGCGAATTCAATTCTGCTTGAATTGCGTCTCTACATTTTGGCCAATCATTTCTTGATTTATATTCATCAACAAATTTATGTTCAAGATCCTCGTCTTGATGTATTATTTCAACAATAAAAAATGTTGTCGACAAATTTATCTTTTCGGTTCCATCTTTTTCCTGCAATGACATAACTAATCGAGATCTCTTCATTATTTTCAGGTACCTAAACCTCTTCTGGGGTTTCATAGAAAGTTATGTCTTCAGGATTTTCATAATCAATTGTCTCCATTTTATGACCATCTTGATCATTTGCTCCTTTATTTTTCTAGGATTTTATCCTTGGAACCGATTGATCTTCCACCTTTTAAACGTGGTTTAATTTCAATTGCACTGATAGATTGTCCTGCTGGGACATCAATTCTAATTGGAGCATTTACAGCTGGAATATGAGATTTAGTAACTCTTAGCAGGTCAGCAAATCTGGCAGTTGATTTATAATATTTATTGCATTATCCTTTGAACTTCAAGTTCACAGTGCTCAGTGCGAGGATCTAATGAGATAATGATAATGCATACAATCAATCTCTTTTTCCAACTGTTTATTCTCTCCCCCTCATGTTGGAAAAACTAATTCATCAAAATAATACTTAGCAAGTATTGCATTAAATAAATCTCCTATCCTTAGCAATATATTGAATTATATAAGGAGATTTATATCCAACATATATTCCCAACTTTAGTTTGGGACTCATCTTTGTGCGCTGTGGTGGAGCAATTGGAACGTAAGCCGTACATCCAAAAATTTTAAGATGAGAAATATTTGGCTTCTGACCATAAGCCAATTGTAATAGGGAGAATTTATGACAACCTTTTGGCCTGATGCGTACAAATGATGCTTTGTTCTCATAAACAATGGTTTAGCAATTAATTGGAGACAATTAATAAATAATTTTACCAAACCATTTTGGATATAAACATGAGTAACAGGCTATTCAACTGTGATCTCAGTTGTTATACAATAATCATAAAGCCTGAGATGTAAATTCACCAGCATTATCAAGACAAATTGTCTTTATCTTATAATTCATAAATTATGCTCTTAATCTCATTATTTGAGCAAACAATCTCACAAACACCAAATTGCGAGTTCATAATGAACATACATGTGACCACTTTATAGATGCATCTATTAAAATCATATATTATCTGAATGGTCCACATGATGGGTGAATGGGCCCATACATTTCACCCTCTATACGTTTCAAAAACGTAGAATGTTCAATCTCAACTTTAGCTGGTGAATATTTAATAATAAATATTTCTTGAGAACAAACAATACAAGAAAATTCACTTAATTGAAGAATCTTCTAGTTCTTCAATGGATGACAATTGAATTTTCAATAATTTTTCGCATCATACTTGATCCGGTATGGTCCAACCGGTCATGCCAAATAATAAAATTATTGGAATCAATGTTCATTTGATTTATCCAAGCATTTGTTTCAACCATGCGATATTCGTGTAGTACAAATTGGGAGAAATATCTAATAACTTTGTATAGATATTTATTTATGCCATTATTTGTAGTCTCAATCTGATAATAATTTTGGCAAAGAGTTTTGAAACTTAATAAGTTTCTTTGAGACTTACTGCAAAATAATGAATTATTTATAACCAATTTTATCTCCCAGATAATAATAGATTAGCTCTTCCGGAGCTTCCAATCAATGTTGTACTACCGATTTTATATGAACATTGGCTTCCGCATCATCAAATAAGAGAAATATGTATATTTTTCTCTCAGTATAATATGCGTCACAACATATAAGAGAATATTCACATTCTTCATCAAAATGCAACAAAATATATTAAAAGATATATAGAAAGTCAATAAAAAAAATTTATAGAAGAAAAAGATTAAATTTAAGATAAACTAACATATGAGATGAGATTTGAAGAGAAAAGAATTACATAATCAAATCTTCAACTATTATCTTCAAAGAAGTTTGCAGCATCTAGATATGTAGTATCTGTGAGGCCATCAAAATCATTCCTTTTATAGGCAAAAATTGCTCAAATATCATGATTTTGGAAAATCTAATTTATCTCCACATTATTTTTATTTCTTTAATTAAGGCTTGACAAAGCTTAATTAAATATTGTGGAGTATGACAAATACATGTCTAATAGCTTTCATACCACATCGGTAAAAAATATTATCTTCACTTCTTGAATTGTTATATTGAGAATCCTTATTATTCTCTTATTTACTTCCATAATAATGACAGTAATTATTCCGTCTTTTGCCTCATCCTCTTCCACAGTCATGACCATAATTTTAATTTTACCTTCTTTCAGGCATATCATGAATTGATACATTCACTTCAGGGAATGGAACAGAGCCAATAAGATGAGCTTCATGACTTTTCATTAATAGTCCATTATTTTACTCAGCCACAAATAAGCATGATATCATTCAGAGTATTTCTTAAAAAAACTCCTTTTACAATATTGTTACTGTAACAACAAATCTGAAACTTGAAAATTTGCTGACATATTTTTATGAATAATATTTTCTCCTTATAATTTTAATAGAGATTTAATTTCAAAAACTACAGAACTGTATTTATTTACAGTTTCAAATCTTGCAACTTCATGTGCATTTGCAGAACTGTACTCATTTACAGTTTTAAATCTTGCAACTTCAAGTGCATCTGAGAATCGGACTCATTTACGCTTTCAAATCTTGCAACTTCATGTGCATTTGTAGAACTGTATTCATTTACAGTTTCAAATCTTGCAACTTCAGGTGCATTTAATAATATTTGTGGTGCAAAGCTAGCAACCACTATATACAATAAATAAAATCAATTGTTAATGACAAATCACAATTGTTACAGAAATCTAATATCTTATTATTTGTTTGATTCTTAGATTCAATAAAACACATATCTTTTTATCAAGATGCACTTACATTTCAAGATGGACAAGGTAAACTCCATTGTTTACAAAAACGTGCAAGGAGGTTGATCATTGTTTTCACTTTGGAATAGAAAACATAATGATACATAGTTTGCTGTCTTTCTTCTCAAAACGCAATACTTCGAGCGGAATCGTGCTGATAACGTGTTATAAAATAAAGAAGATATTGAATACAAAGAAGAAAGACAAGATGAGTTCAATCAGAACTAATTCATTCAGTTGAGTGTATTACATATTTATAGTAGAAGGAGCATCTACTCTGATATGGAAATACAATATATGATTCTTGCACACAATAAGATATTCTTGATATGGAAAGATAGATTGCCGCCCAAGATAGAAGGTGCATAGAATGGAAATATTGACTGCCAATATTGTGTAATGAGATGGTTGTGATCTTCACCAATATTGCATCTTGAGGTAATTGAGATCTTCAATTGGAAGTACAATCTCTTTGGGGTAATGGACATCCATAATAAATATTTTTTTTTTTTTTTTTTTTTTTTTTTTTTTTTTTTTTTTTTTTTTTTTTTTTTTTTTTTTTTTTTTTTTTTTTTTTTTTTTTTTTTTTTTTTTTTTTTTTTTTTTTTTTTTTTTTTTTTTTTTATTTTATATTTGTATATTTATATGGTATTGAAATAATTATTCTATTAAAAAATTATTGAACTAATTGATAAAATATACTCTTATTCTATTTGGTTGAGTTTTATTTTGAATCATATACTAACTAACAGTTAAACAAATTTTTTGTAATTGGAATAAAAAATTGAGTTGTTTAGTTTAATATTTATTGAGTTTTTGAATTTAACAATCAATCAAATTGAATGGATATAAGTGAGACTTTGGGAGAACAAACTGCTATAGTGCTATTGTAATTTCTTTTGAACTGAGTGGTGCAGTTTTCAAAAGTAGAAGAATTTGCTTAACCATGGGAAAGAAGTCTACCATTGAGTCTTTCTTTAAAAGAAGAATGTTGAGAATGACATAGTTGATGCATCACTCCCTATCTCTATTTCTGAGACATCAACTAGTGAAAAGCGTCATAAACCATCTACAATACCTGAAAGTGAGCAAAATAATTATTTTGAACGTGATCCCGGGTTGAGGAAACAAATTTTTGAGTATCCAGTTAATCAACGTGATGAAATTATACGTTGTTATATTAAAGCTGGACCATATCAGCCTATTCTTCAAGAGTATCCGAAATCTGGACCATCAAATCATCCTCGACGTTTTCAGTCATTGTGGTTCAAAGTTTATCCTTCTTGGTTAGAGTATTCTCCTTCAAAAGATGCAGTATTTTGTTTGCCATGCTTTCTCTTCAATAAGCCTGGAGCAAACTCGGGACAAAGGTCATTCACTTTTGATGGATTTAAAAATTGGACGAAAGTTGGTGGAAGAGATTGTAGTTTAGTAAATCATATGGGAAAGGAAATCAACTCATGTCACGAAGTTGCTAAAAATAATTGTGCAAACTTGATGAAACAACATCAACACATCGAACTAATGCTTGAAAAGCATACATCTCAAGAAATTGAAAACAATCAGTTACGTTTGAAAGCCTCAATTGATGTGATCAAATTGCTTGCGTCTCAAGGTTGTGCTTTTAGAGGTCATGACGAAAGCAAACATTCAATCAATAGAGGCAATTTTATTGAATTCTTAAAGTTGATAGCTTCTTACAATGATAAAGTTGAAGCAGTTATGTTGGATAACGCTCCTCAAAATGCATCATATACATCACCTCAAATACAAAAGGAGATTTTACATATTATAGCAAATAGAGTGAAGAGAGAAATTTGCAAAGAGATTGGTGATGCAATGTTTTGCCTAATAGTTGATGAATCTTGTGATAAATCTAAAAGAGAGAAAATGGCTATTGTTTTAAGGTTTGTTGATAAAAAAGGATGTGTACAAGAGCGCTTTTTGATCTTGTTCATGTTCCAGATACAAAGGCCTTAACTTTGAAGACTTCTATTTTTTCTACTCTTTCTCATCATGGGCTTAATATTCACAACATTCGAGGTCAAGGATATGATGGAGCAAGTAATATGCAAGGTGAGTGGAATGGATTACAAGCCTTAGTAGTTATTGATTGTCAATATGCCTATTATATCCATTGTTTTGCTCATCGTTTGCAATTAGCATTAGTTGCAACATCTAGAAGTGTTGACCTAGTTGAAAAGTTCTTCTCCAAATTAGTGTATATTATTAATCTTGTTAGTGCATCTAGTAAGCGAAATGATGAGTTAAAAGTTGCCCATGCTTCTAAAATTGCTTACTTGATTTCCACTGATGAACTTGAGACTGGAAGCGGGCTTAATCAGTTTGGAACTTTACAACGGCCTGGAGATACTCGTTGGAGTTCTCATTTGAAATCTATTTCAAGTTTGATAAGTATGTATGGTGCTACATGTGAGGTTTTGATCAACATGATTGAAAATGGGACTACTTCATCACAGAGAGTTGAAGCAGAATCAGCCCATGATACATTGACCTCCTTTGATTTTGTTTTGATTTTGCATTTAATGAAAGAAATTATGGACATCACTGATGATCTTTGTCAAGCTTTGCAACGGAAGTCTGAAGACATTTTAAATGCTATTCATTTTGTGTCTTCTACCAAAAAGCTTATCCAAGAAATGAGGGATGTTAGATGGGAGGGGCTTTTGGCTAAGGTGATTGCTTTTTGTCAAAACCGGAACATTGATGTCCCTAACATGAGTGTTCAGTTTGTCGGAAGGAAAGGTCGAGCTCGCTATCAGCAAGATGATTTTATAGTTGAACAATACTATCGAGCAAATATTTTTTATGCTACAATTGATAGCCAATTGAATGAGCTAAATGGTAGATTCAATGAGCATGCTATAGAATTGCTTACTCTTAGTTCTTGTTTGGATCCTAAAAATGGTTGTGAGAATTTTCAAATTGATGACATTTCTAAGCTTGTGGCTAAATATTATCCCCAAGATTTTAATGAGCATGAGAGAGAGCTCTTGATAGCACAACTGCGACACTATGAGATTGATGTAGTGAAAGGTTCAGATTATCAGAATATGTCTACCATTAGTAGTTTGTGTCAGTGGTTGGTGAAGACAACAAGATCTGAGGCATATCCACTTATTTATCGATTAATTACTCTTTTGATTACTCTTCCCATTTCTACTGCAACTTCAGAATGAGCATTTTCTGTCATGAGGATTATTAAAACTGAATTGCGGAACAGGATGGAAGATGATTATCTCACAGATTCTATGATTTTATATTTTGAAAAGGAAATTGTAAAGAACATTGGTACATAATCAATCATTGAGGATTTTCGGGACCTCAAAGATCGTCGAGTTCCACTATGATAGTGACACTAGAGAGGTGTTTTGTGGTTTTTCACATGTTCTTGTTTTTTAAAATATTTATTTTGAATTACTATTGGCTTTTTAAATATTAGTAGCATAAATTGTGTAATGACCATTCTGCCCCTCCCCCCCCGATTTTGAATTCTGGCTCCGCCCCAGTTTTTCCCCCCCGACTTTGAATCCTGGCTCCGCCCCTGCCTTCAAGGAGCTTGATTTTGGAACGAAGGAACTTAAAACAGGTAGAGGAGAGACCCTTTGTGAGGATGTCAGCAAGTTGATCGCTAGTAGAGATAACAAACCAAAAGATCCTTCTTAGCCACCTTGTCACGTACAAAATGAAAATCAACCTCAATGTGCTTTGTCCAAGCATGAAAACATTGGATTGGCCGATAAATGAGTAGTCCCAATGTTGTCACACCAAAGGAGTGGGGCTGAGGACTGAGAAACCCCTAACTCTGTGAGAAGTGACTGAAGCCAGATCAACTCAGTAGTAGCAAGTGCAAGAGCTTGATACTCACTCTCTGTACTAGAGCGGGCAACAGTGGCAACAGTAGTCTGTTTGCGAGATTGCCATGAAACTAGATTGGAGCCAAAATAAATGAGATAGCCACCATGAGACTTTCTGTCATCAGGGTACCCAACCCAATCAGCATTAAAATAGGCTTCCAAGGATGAAGAGGATGATGGAGTGAGATGGAGCCCAAAAAGAATAGTACCCTTCAAATATCTCAAAAGGCGTCTAAGAGCAACCCAATGATCCTCGGTAGGATGAGCAAGGTATTGACAAAGCTTGTTGGTGGAATATGACAAGTCAGGCCTAGTAAGCACAAGATATTGCAAACCACCAACCAAGCTTCGATATATAGTCGGATAATCCAATGGTTTCCCATGAGTGGAAGAAAGATGAAGTGAAGGAGCCATGGGAGTTGAGATGGGCTTTGCATCAAGTAAACCGGCCCGATCAAGTAATCCATAGATATACTATTGTTGAGATAACATCATACCCGTGGGTAAGACAATCAACTCAATGCCTAAAAAATATCTTGCAACACCAAGATCTTTTAGTGCAAACTCAGAAGAAAGGGAAGAAATCAAAGTGTCAATAGCATGAGAAGATGGTTCGGTGATAAGTATGTCATCAACATAAACCAACACAGAGAGTCACAGTGCTATGATGTCGAATGAACAATGAAGAATTTGTCTTGGACCCCACAAAACCAAGTTGAGTAAGATAAGAACTAAGATGTTGAAACCAAGCCCTTGGAGCTTGCTTGAGACCATATAATGAACATTGCATTTTGCAAACGTATGAAGGAAACCGAGAGTCCATGTATCTGGGTGGTTGATGCATATAAACATCCTCAAACAAGTTTCCATGCAAAAATGCGTTATTCACATCAAGTTGCCGGACTACCCAATTGTGTGAGATAACTAAGGCAAGAATGAGAAAAATAGTAGTGGGCTTGACAAATGGACTGAACATCTCATCATAGTCCAACCCATACTCTTGGTTATATCCTTTAGCTACTAAATGAGCCTTATGACATTCAATTGTACCATCAGATTTTTGCTTGATGCGAAAAAGCCACTTGCAACCGATAATACGTCGATCTTGTGGTGGAGGAGTAAGCATCCAAGTTTGGTTGGCTAATAAAGCATTAAATTCATTGTCCATGGCTTGACGCCACACACTAGACATCGCAGCTTGACTATAACATGTAGGTTCAACATCGCAAGAACTAGTGGCGAGAAGAGCAAGGGATAATGGATGACGGGTTGCAAAATAACTCTTGGGGACTTTGGGTTTGCGAGTCCCATCTTGAGATCGGGTTATCATTGGATGAACTCGAGAACCAACCAAAAAAGATGTACTATGGACCAAGTGTGAAGGGGAAGGGACACCATCATTACGTAAAGAGTTATCCAAAAGTAAATGTGAATCAACAGTCTCTGTAACAGTCCCATCAAAATTATTTATAGACCCATCAAAGATAATAGAATCAGTAGAAGGAAGGCCCATTAGCATAAAATGAAGGACTAGCAGCAGTGGAATCAACAACACTAGACCCAATAGGAAGCCAACAGCAGCAGCATCACAAGGAAAACCATCTCTATCATCACCCGAATGAAGAGAAGCAATACCATCTTGTAACTCAGCCCCATGACTATATCCATCAGAACCACCACCTTGTAACTCAGCAGAAACATTGGTTAGACCAGTAGGAATAAAAGAATTGATTGGAATCTCACCAAGTGGCCCATGAGAAGACATAATCAGCCCATTATTTGAGATAACATGCAGTCCAGTATGTTGAATAGTAGATGGCCCATCAAGTGTAACATTAGACAACTCATTGGGTAGAACATTATGCAGCCCAGTATGTGAAATGGTACATGGCCCAGTGCTCAAAGAACTAGGAAGCTCATTAAGAGCTAAAGAAGAAATTGTGGGAGAAGGAATAGGAGAAGCTGAATGCCTAGGTGAAAAAGGAGAGGACACTGAACATGGGATCATTAGGGGAGTGGAAGAAGTAGGTTGAACTGCAGAGGGTGTGATAGAATGAAAAGGGAAAGACGACTCATCAAAAATAACATGTCTAGATATAATGATTTTCCCAGTTGAAAGATTCAAACACCGATAACCATGATGTTGAGGACTATATCCAACAGAAACACATGGTGCAAATTGAAAATCCATTTTATGTCTATTAAATGGGCAAAGAAAAGGATAACATGAACAACCAAAAGCTCGAAGGAACTTGTAATCAGGGGCACAATGAAAAACTTTAGAGAAAGGTGACTCAAAATGAAGAACAACAGAAGGAAGTCTATGTATGATAAAAACAGCAGTAGTAAAAGCATCTCCCCAAAAACGGAGAGGTAAGCCCAAATGAGCCAACAAGGAGAGCCCCATGTCTACAATATGACGATGTTTGCATTCTACTTTGCCATTTTGTGCTGAAGTGTGAGGGCAGGGGCATCTATGATTGATACCACAAGTTTGAAGAAAAGTAGAGAAACTTCTAAAACTCACCCCCCCCCAATCAGACTGAAAACTCTTAATGGATGCAGAAAACTGATATTCAACAAGGGCTTTAAAGAGTTGAAAAACACGCAAAGCATCAGATTTGTGGGCTATAGTATATATCCATGTAAATCTTGTAAAATCATCAACAAATGACACATAAAAGCGGTGAGCCTCATTTGAAAGAACATGAGAGGGTCCCCATAGATCTGAGTGTATTAATTGAAGAGGGGCTGTGGTGTGCAAATCACACAGATGAAAAGGAAGTCTATGTGACTTTCCAAGTTGACAAGGAGCACAAACGCCAGAAAATGTAGCAACAACAGAAGGTAATTGATATTGCTTAATGACTTTGTGCACAGTAGGAAAATTCACATGACCAAGTCTAATATGCCACATTTCAGGATAAGCAGAAATAGCAGACAAAGCCATTCAGTATTAGGAGAATTCATCACCACTGGAAGAGTGTAAATACCTTGCTTAATAGGTCCTGTGAGGACTTGGCCCAAGCAAGGATCCTTAATATGAAAACAATTTGCATGGAATTCAAAAAGCACATTATTGTCAGAGGCAAACTTATTAACAGACAATAAATTGTGGGAAGCCGAGGGAACATGTAGCACATCACAAAGCTTGAATGAATTATCAGAAACAGAGAAATTAGAGTCACCAATGTTCTGGACGCAAAACCCAATCCATCCCCAATTCTAATAGTATCAGCACCAAGGCATTTTGAAGGAGAACTAATAGCATCTAAATTTGACGTAATATGATGAGATGCCCCTAAATTTGGTGACCAATTCATCACAGAACGAGAAGTTTGAGCCATATTAGCTTAAGGAGTCCAATGTGTAGTAGAAGGATGAACAACAGGATGAGAGGAAGTATCAACATTCCTTTGATAGCAAAACTTAGCAAGATGACCTGGTCTTCCACAAATGTAACAAAAATAACCACCAGAACCATATCTGCATTATTAGCATTAAGCGAAAATCTGATGGTACAATTGAAAATCATAAGGCTTGTTTAGTAGCTAAAGGATATAACAAAGAGTATGGGTTGGACTATGATGAGACGTTCAGTCCAGTTGTCAAGCCCACGACTATCCATCTCATTCTTGCCTTAGCTGTCTCACACAATTGGATAGTTCGGCAACTTGATGTGAATAACGCATTTTTGCATGGAAACTTGTCTGAAGATGTTTATATGATTAGACTAGTTCGTTTGAACCTAATCTTGGTTGGACCGTTCTCAACCGGAACCAAGGGTCAAACCGAGGACAGACTCAGTTCAGTCATAATTTTCTCGTATCAGATACTATTTTGATGTATAGGGGGGAGGAGGCCTTCAAGGAAAGTAGGATCAAGAGGATTGGAAGATGTATAGAGATCCTGCATGTGCATGGCAAACACTTTTTCTATTTCTGTTGGTCATTGACAAACCTTTCCATCATACTCAATACTTTGAATTCTTCTTTAATGGTGGTGGATTTTTATGCAAGATGGTAATACCTTGTATTTCTGTCACCATCAATGATATCTCTCTCTCTAGATTTTGGAACCAGAGTTGTTCTTCTACTATCAATGCCCATTGGAGGCTCTTTCTTTTATCTTGTATCAGCTCTTGACTAGAATTTTGGGCTTGCTCTGGCCCTTCAATTTCAGCAACAAAACTGTGGAAGAGGTTATTGATGTTTTGGACTTGATCGATTCTGTATATTTAGACATGGCCAGATAGGTTCTATGAGGTTGCATTTCTGTCACCATCAATGATATCTCTCTCTCTAGATTTTGGAACCAGAATTGTTCTTCTACTATCAATGCCCATTGGAGGCTCTTTCTTTTAGCTTGTATCAGCTCTTGACTAGAATTTTGGGTTTGCTCTAGCGCTTCAATTTCAGCAACAAAACTGTGGAAGAGGTTATTGATGTTTTGGACTTGATCGATTCTGTATATTTAGACATGGCCAGATAGGTTGTATGAGGTTGCATTTCCTGGACACTACTCTCTTCTTTATACATGAAGGTTACCTATGGGGGGGGGGGGGGGGGGGAAGAAACTAACAAGTAGGAGTTTTTTGGGAAAATAAAACCTATCCCTTCTAGAAGATCATATATCAGGTGTTTTTCTAGATTACACAAACCACCCATTCAATTAACCTAAGATTTCTACCATGCTCATATATTAATCCCATTGTACCCTTAATCTTCATTAATTAAACCTGCAACGAGACCTGTAACGATTCAATCCCATATTCAATTCGGATTTTTTTGCCTAATTTATGGATTGTACTTTACAAATTACAATGTAGTGCATAATTAATATTTTCCAATTTTTACTTTGGTATTCATTGTTTGTTTTATAATTACAATATCTAAATTAGATCACTGAGCCCAGCGCTACATGTTATCAAATCTTTGCTTGGAAGCATTTTGAAGATGCTATTTCATAGTGTAGTGCAATAGTGCTTACTTACTGTGTAACAACCCCCGTAATTCTAACCCAAAATCCGTATTGCAGGTCCGATAACCTGAAGGTCAAGCCGAAATAAGTTGTGGAGTGTCCGGATTGAAGTCCATGATCCATATCCTGAACCCATGGATCTTGATTCTCTTGACGAAGAACCTGCGTTGCTGGGAAATGGGATCCTTGGTAGAAGTCAAGAGATGTTTTGAAGATGTTCGGAATGAAGGTAAGACCTCCCCCATGTGTTGTTTAGGGTTAGGTTGAGGTTGAGAATCAACCCCTTGAGCAAAACACCCATCTACTGCAAAGTACTAAGGGGCGGTTGCTTAAGGTGGTTGATTGGGCCAATCAACCGCCCCAAGCGACCGCCATGGTCTACTTGCGGGATTTTACCCTAATTTCCCATGTCCTCTATAAATAGCAAACCCCCGTGTTTTTAACTCATTATTATATTCATGATTGCTATTGTGGACGTCTAGGAGGTAGAGAACACGTGCTGGAAGGTGAGCGAAGCGAGGATTGTGATCTGGATCCATTCCCCCATCTATTTTTCTAATCTGATTGAGGTAGGTGAGTCCCTTTCACTCTTTTCTTCTTGCTCAACTCTAGGATTGGTATAGATCCCACTCTTTTGTTGGTGGTAACCTATTTGTGATTAGGTTTATTCCCTTTTCAATGATTTTGAGAAGATCCTATCTAAAAATGAATCCTTGCATTCGAATAAAGGATGGATCTGATCAAGGGAGAAGAATTTGGGTAGTAGATCTTGTTAATTTTAGGTTTCTGTTTTGCACTTTGTTATAGACTTGTTAAGATTGAAATTCGGATTAAGATCATCCCAAAACCATATTCGAATTGGATGATCAAAAGTCTGAATTTCGGAGTTGGAAGACTGTCTGTAATAGGGCGGTCGCTTGACCCAACCGACCGGCTGGGTCACAATGGCTATGTGACTTTTGTTTTTGCTTTGATTTGACTCCTATCCTCAACTCATTATTGTAACCCTATATTTAGGTGGTCTCTAACTTTGCTAAAAGTCTTGTAATTAAGGTTTGGTTGCATTCTAAAGAACTTTTACTTAATTACAGGTAAGGACACACTATCTTATTTATATACAATAACATGTACATGATGAGTTCAGTTGCTTTCTATACTATTCATTAATCATGTACCTTGCTATAATTGTATTAAGCATGATATTACTGTTGTATACTTGCTATTTGTGAAGTTCTTTTATATACTTTATCACTTGTGATATTGAACAACTAATTATGGTATGATGGTGAATGACGTAGTGTAGTTGTGATGGAAAGGGTACCTAATTGGGTATCTTTGCTTGAGATATCAGAGGGCTGTGGTATGGGACACATGCTCACTGATGCCTCCAACACTATTGTGATTGTTGGATGACATACCTACGGAATCTAGAATTGCATGGCTAGGTACCCCACATGCTATTACCCTTTCAACAGGGGAATTGAAGCCAAATGACCCGTGACAATGGTGACGTGACTCTATTTCATCCTATAGCAGTAACCAGTCTGTGCGGAGACTCAGTGGTCCACTGTTGATCATGCAATGGTAGGGTTGCAGATGTTAGGGTTGGGCTCATGGAGGTCCAAGGAGCGGCCCGGATGTTGTGAGGAGTCATGATAGCATTCCGCCTCAACAATATGTGGATGACCATACGGTTAGGGAGTGGAGTCCAATGGAGATAGCCAGTCAATGAGGATTTTCATTCGTAGGTTGCGAAGTATACAGAATTGAGTTGGTTGGTGCCATAGGGAAAGTATCTGGACTTCATATAGTGTGTTACTAGTATGACCTTGCATTGGATTAGAAACCCCGACATGTGCTAGTACTCATGCCAATGGTCGTGGTAAAAGAGTGTTGACTTAAACCCCAGCCATGGATGCCTGATAAGGACTTACCCCTTTACGCAGGATACCAATAGAGGTAACCAGTTCGTGAGGGATCAGAGTGACTGGACCTACCCAAAGGAGGGCTGGTGTTATATCTTAAAGCATGTCAACTGTCTAGAGACTTGCAAAGTTAGATCTTAGTAGCATACATACTGTTGCATATCATTCATTTCATATATGCATTGTGAATTGTGTTGACATATATATAAGAAATGTGTTTTCCTTACTGAGTTTGTCAGAACTCATTCCTTTCTTTGTATGTTATGTTATTGTACAGATGGTTACACGTCATTGGAAATTGGAGAGAATTCGTTTGATTGAACCCTCCCGTATGAAGAAGATGTGGCACCGTCAATGGAAGATGGAGATAGCGTGCATGAAGCCTCTTGCGGATGCTTGGAGTGCACTTATAACACCCATTGATGGCCAAAGGAGGCAGATTGCCAGATATTTTGAGGATCGACTGGAGAAGAGCTGGAGAACCCCCTTCATTGCCATTTATGACAAACATTATTTAGCTTTAGAAAAAGAAACTGGAAGAAGATAATTTAGTTTATTTTGATTGCTTCCGCTGAACTCGATATTACTTTTGATTTGTGATTTCTTTCCTTTGATTCTTTCTTTGACTTTTATTGGAGTATTTGAACTCCTGTAATCCCTTTTGATTAATTATTTGAATTTGTTCTTGATCTTGATTTTCTAATTCTTGCATTTATTATTATTGATGAGTAAGACCGTAGATCCTGTGACAGATTGCACCCACGGGTTGTCGGGCGGGTAACTGAGACCGGCAGGTGGGGTGTGACATACTGTACATTAGTCAGCTTTCATTTTTGTATTCGTTGTTGTTTTTTTGGCCCAACATTATATGTTGTTGAAGTCTCTGCTTTGAAGTCTTTAGATGATCCTTTCTTTTCTAGATTGTACTTTACAATGTAGTGCTTAATTACTATTTTTCAGTTTCTACTTTGGTATTCAATGTTTGTTTTAGAAGCTAGATCTAACAAAGCCTTATTATATGTATTCTATTTTTGTTAGTTTTTTCAACTTTATAACAACATGTTGTACATGCTACACTATAATCACATATTAATCATTAATTTAGAAGTATCTCAAAAGCTTCTATTTTGTACTTTTAGATACAGGTTTATTGGAAACAAATCGTCAATTCTCGGCTAAGCAGAACACCTCTAGTTTGCTTATATCAGATAGATACTTATGAGTTTGTCTCAAGCCAATCAAATTTTCCTTAAGTCTAATTTCTTTGACCACATTTTATAAAATTACTTCAAAACTGAGTTTGTAGACATTAATCTGAAATCTTGATAATTCTACGCAGCGATTTAGATCCAAACCACAACTAAATAGGATATTAGTGGTATTGGTTCATTTTCTTGGGTTTTGTTTGCTTAAAAGTCTTCTTCCCCGTCTCTTACGGCAGCTGAAAAGTCTTTGTGATTTGCTTTGTAGCAAGTAATGGTGAGTGACTTGGTCATTGGTCATCCACCACCGCAATCCCAAAACATCTCCATTTCAAGTCACTTCCAAGTCAACCTGTGCCTCTAATTTCCTTCAATAATTTGACTAAATTGTTTTTTTATTTTATTATTATTATTATTATTATTATTAATTTTTTTAAATTACTTCAAAATTGAGTTTCCTGAGGCTAATCTAAAATCTTTTTATAATTGTACCTAGAGATATCTAGATCCAAACCACAACTTAACGTTAATCTAACGTTAGTGATCTTGGTTCTTTTTCTTACTAGGAACGTTTGGTTGGCATGCAATGGCGTGGTGTCCTCTTCTCCCCTGCCTCACGCACAAGCTTAAAAGTCTTCTTCCCTGTCTCCAATTGCATCTTAAAAGTCATTAGTGGTCTTGGTTCTTTTTATTGGGTTTTGTTTGCTTAGAAGTCTTCTTCCCGTCTCCAACGGAAGCCTAAAAGTCTGTTTTGTTGATTTATTCTGTACAAGCAAGAGTGAATGACTTGGTCATTGGTCATCCAACCCCACAATCCCAAAACATCTAATCCATACACGACATATCTCACCATGGTCACATGTGTGGGGTTGACACTGTTTTTGCCTAACAAGGACAGACTCAATAAATGTGAGTCTCACTGTCTCATATGAGTGTGAAAGGATAAATTGGCGGGTGAAAAGAATCTCTACACTCTACTAGGCTTTCAATGCATGAATGATTGCTTTTCTCTATCTTTATTTTTTTTATATATTTTATTATAATAATAATAATAATAATTATTATTATTATTATTATTATTTTACTTATATTAAAAGCATGACTGCTTCATTCAATGTAAATATCTATTTTATAAAAAGGAGAGAAGGAAAATCTTGAAGGAATCTTGATTCAAGATATCCTCAGCTTTATCCTACTCCAACCCTTCGCTTTATCGTATTCCAATTCCAACCCTTCACAATCATGATTTGAAAATTCACGTATTATAATCATATTGTTCGTAATAGAACAAAATACCAATTGTTCATCTTTATGTCACACGAATTTAAGCGTATGTCAAGAAAGTGACAACCTACCGAACTTCACCACTAACAATAAACAAAAATTGATTGACAAGAAGATATGCATGAAGTAATAAAAAGATAACAATTTAATATTTTAAATTCTTTTGAAATGACACTACTTTTAGGAGGTACAACTCAAAAATGGTATTAAAATTGAAAGTGAAGAACCAACCAGAATGGTAGGTTATGTTCATACCACTTTTTGCACCATTACTAAAAGCGATAGCTACTGTTTTTAAAAGCTACCGCTGGAGACGAGGAAGAACTGAAGACCAAACAAATAAAGAGTGTAGGAGGCGGAGCAGTAGAAGAAGATAACCCACTGCAATGTGCAATGTGCAATCCAATCCAAGACCTCCTCTTCAATTGTGAGTAATATAGGCCTACACTAATTTCTCTATAAATTACACTCTGGAAACTGCCTAATACCACACCACCAAACTGCAAACCACAGTGGAAGTTACGAATGGCTCATTACTCCAATACTAGTACTACTCCATCCTTGTTATTCTTCTTCCCAACTCTCATAATAGCATTTCTTATTTGCCTTCTCCTCCTCTTCTCTTCATCTGCATTTGCTGCGGGAAGTAGCACATCTTATTCTGTTCAGTCATCAACCCAAGTCAAGGCTGAGGCTGAGGCTCTCCTCAAATGGAAAGCCACCCTTCAAAACTACTCTCTTTCTGCTCTCAGTTCTTGGAACCTCACTTCCTCGTCATCTTCATCCTCATCATCAGCATGCAACTGGTTTGGCATAACTTGCAACAAAGTTGGAAGCATTGTTGAGATTAACCTTTTCCAAGCAAAGCTGCAAGGTACACTTCACAACTTCACATTTTCTTCATTTTCTAATCTCCTCCGTCTTAATCTCAGTGTCAATCAACTCACTTTGGACCCATTCCATTCGACGCTGTACTGTCACAAAACTCATCCACCTCGATCTCTCCAACAATAATCTTTCCAAAGATGCTGGCCTCATTCTCTAGCTAATTTAAGTAAACTAGAGATACTCTACTTGCATAGGAATCAACTATCTGGTCCAGTTCCTTCAGAAATTGGGGGTTTGAAAAATCTGATTCAGTTGGCACTTTCTTATAACAAATTAAACGGTCCAGTCCCTCATTCTCTAGCGAATTTAAGTAGACTACAGGGGCTCTACTTGGGTAAAAATCAATTATCAGGTCCAATTCCTTCAGAATTTGGAGATATGAAAAATCTAATTGACTTGGAACTCTCCATAAACAAGTTCATTGGTCTGATCCCTCATTCTCTGGCTAATTTGAGTAGACTAGAGATACTCTACTTGCAAAGGAATCAACTATCTGGTCCAATTCCTTTAGAAATTGGGGGTATGGAAAATCTGATTCAATTGGCACTTTCTTATAACAAATTAAATGGTCCAGTCCCTCATTCTCTAGGTAATTTAAGTAGCCTAGAGATTCTCTATTTGGATAATAATCAATTATCTGGTGATCCGATCCCTCATTCTCTAGCTAATTTAAGTAGACTAGAGACCCTCTATTTGGATGATAATCAATTGTCTGGTTCAATTCCTCCAGAAATTGGAGAAATGAAAAATCTGATTGACTTGGAACTCTCCATAAACAAGCTCATTGGTCCGATCCCTCATTCTCTAGCTAATTTAAGTAGACTAGAGACTCTCTACTTGTATATGAATCAATTATCAGGTCCAATTCCAAAAGACTTAGGTAGCCAAGCTTCCTTTGTACAGATCGACTTGTTTGGCAACTTCTTATCTGGAAGCTTACCACAACAAATATGCCAAGGAGGATCACTTCAACTATTAGTGGTCGCAAACAATAGTCTCTTGGGTCCTATTCCAGACTTGAGAAATTGTACAAGTCTAAGGAGAGTTAGACTTGATGACAACCAATTTCTTGGAAATATAAATAATAGTTTTGGTGTACACCCACATCTTAACTACATTGATATCAGTCACAACAAGCTCTATGGAGAGTCACAAAGAAATTGGGGAGAATGCAAGAATTTGTCAACACTAAAGATTTCTAGAAACAATATCAGTGGAAAGATACCAGTTGAGATTGGTCAATTAACTCAACTTGGACGACTTGACCTTTCTTTCAATAGACTTGTTGGCGAAATACCGAAGGAACTTGGTAACTTATCCAACTTGGTCAATTTGAATTTAAGTGAGAATAAAATTTTAGGGCATATACCAGTTGAAATTGGCAAATTAATCAATCTAGAGGTTCTAGATATATCATCAAATCGGCTAATCGGATCAATCCCTGCACAACTTGGTCAATGCTCCAAACTAATCTCATTAAATTTAGGCTGCAACTCACTGAGTGGAAATATTCCATCTCAAATTGGTGATCTAGTATCCCTACAAGTTCAGTTGGATCTTAACCATAACTCATTAGGGGGAACGATACCAACAGAACTTGCAAAGCTGAAAATGTTGGAAGTTTTGAATTTATCCCACAATATTATCACAGGATCTATACCCCCTTCTCTTGAAGACATGGTTAGCTTGGTATCTCTTGATTTGTCTTATAATCAATTGAATGGTGAAGTTCCTAATAACAAGGTTTTCCAACATGCTGCTTCACCACAAACATTTAGTAACAACAAAGGGTTATGTGGTGAATATCAAGGTCTTTTTCCTTGCAATCGATCTAGTATAAATGAAGGATATAGAAAAAATAGACATAAAGTCTCCATATCCATCATTGGTTCTTTGATAGGAATAGCAATCCTTGCATTTGCGATCATTGTTGTCGTTTTCTTCTTGAAGAAAGGTAATCAAAAAAGAAAAGCAGAAGCAATAAGAAGAAATCATGGCAATATATTGTCAATATGGAATTTTGATGGCAAGATTGCTTATGATGACATAATCCAAGCAACAGAGAATTTTGACATTAAATATTGTGTTGGAACTGGAACTTATGGGAGTGTTTACAAAGCAGTCCTACCTACAGGTCATGTGGTAGCCTTGAAAAAGTTTCATCCATTGGAAGACAATGTGATAATTGATGAAAGCTTTGAAAATGAGATGCGTGTGTTAACAAACATTAGGCACCGAAACATTATCAAACTTTACGGGTTTTGTTCACATCCACGATACATGTTTCTTATTTATGAGTACATGGGAAAAGGAAGTTTGGCACATATCTTAAGCAATGAAGCAACGGCAATGGAGTTGGATTGGCTGAAAAGAGTAAACGTCATAGAAAGTATTACAAATGCTTTGTCCTATTTGCATCATGATTGTACTCCACCAATAATTCATCGGGATATTTCAAGCAAAAATATATTGCTAGACTTGGAACTTGAGGCTCGAGTATCCGATTTTGGTATTGCCAGACTCTTAAATGCAGACTCATCCAATTGGACGTCACTTAAAGGAACTCATGGATATATTGCTCCAGGTATTTAATTTTATGTTTTCTTTTTATTATACTTTTATTGTAATTTTTATAGGCCTTCTTAATTTTTTGTATGATATTTAAGACGTAGTGCTTATTGAATTGGGCTATTAAAATACCTGTATTTAAATATGGATGAAATAGAACATATATGTTTTAAAATCTCATAAAATCTCATACATCCATCCTATTTAAATTTTAAGAATTTTAATTTATAATCATTAAATTCTTTATAAAAAGAATATTTTAGTTTATTTTGATCCTAACTATTTTAGAATTGTCATTGTATTGTATGTTATGAAGTTTATACTACTTGATAAGTTCTTAAAGTATCTTCACTGAATAACGGTTAAATTCTTGTTTATTGAACTAATGCATTATATAAATTAGGATGTGTACAAATATTATGTTTGATTAAGTGATTTAATAGAAAAAAACTTAAGTGATATGGATAAAATAGAAAAGATATGTTTTAAATCTCATACATCCTATTAAAATTTTAGGAATTTTAATGTATAATCATTAAAATTTTATAAAAATTATATTTTAGCTTATTTTGATCCTAATTATTTTTGAATTGCCATCTTGTAATTTATATGTTACGGAGCTTATACTACTTGATAAGTTCTTAAAGTTTCTTGATAAATAACTGTTAAATTAGGATTATATATATTTTATATTTTTTTATTTTTATTTATATTTTTTTTTTTTTTTTTTTTTTTTTATATATATATATATATATATATATATATATATATATATATTTGGGGTGAAGAAGAAAAAACTTTTTTATTTTTTTTTTTTGTTTGTTTTCCCTTTATAAGGTGTTTGTTTTTTTGTTTTGTTTTTTATTTTTTCTTTTTAAAAATAAAAGGGGTTTTTTTTATAAAAATATAATTGTTTTTTCCTAACTCTTTTTTTGAATTAAGAGGACAAATTCAAATCATATTAGTAAACTTTAAATAATGATTTCCCTTCCTCTTCAGTTTCTATTTGAGTTTTATTCAATCATTCTTTCTTTATTTGGTATTTTTTGTTTTTTATTTTTATTAAGAATAAAACGGATTATAGTTTTTTTTCCCGGTTTTGAGGGTCTGGAAGTAAAAAAGTAAAGAATAATGTGGAAAGAAAAAAGCCCTACTTACATTTCAATGATCTATCTTATTATATTTTATAAATTATTTTTCTCTTTCATTTTTGGATAGAAAATAAATACCCCTAAAGCTGTTATATTTATTAATTTTAAATAAGTTATAAAAATTATATTGTTTTTTGAAAGGCTAAAGCTGTAGAATTATATGATTCACTTAATATCATAAAGTGTATTTTAGAAATTTAATAGAGCTAAATCTTGAATGGTTAGTAGAATCCTCATACCATGAGATATGAATTTTACCATGTTGATCCAAAACATATTGTTGTCATTGTAATTTCTTCTATGCATAAACCCAAGTTTATCAAAAAAAAAAATATATATATATATATATATAATAATAATAATAATAATAATAATAATAATAATAAATCAAAATCAAAATCTTATCGTTGATAGAGATAAAGACATTTAAACTAAAATCTTCTATAGGAATAAGCACTGAGATAACTTAAGCACAATCTTTATCCTTTTTAAAATACTAGAACTTATAGGTGGTCCTTAAGCAGGTTCTAATTTTTGCCAAATGGAGCCATTAATTATGTGGATTAGTTAACTAATCCTTTATTGTTTTTCGAAATTGTATTTTGACTAATAATAAAAATTGGTTACCATGAACAGTAGAGAAACAATGTTTTACATATGAAAATCATTTATATTGTACTAAAATTATTGAATACTAGGAACAAATTTCTTTCAATGAGATAGAGAGGTCTTTATGGGTCACATGTTTTTGCCAGACTCTATTGGATTGACTCCAATTTGAAGTACAATAGATCTCAAGGTTACTTATTAATATATGAAGTAAAGCTTTGCAAATTTTTTAACTAACCGCCAAAGAGTTGGCCCATTGGGCATTGGCAACAATCAACCCTCTTAGTGCAGAGGCCGGGGTTCGATTATTCTTGATACTCAATTTAAATTATATATAAAACCTACCCTAATGATGTAGTTGAAGTGCGCATAAACTTGTCTAGAAGAACCTCAGAACCTAACAAAAAAGAAGAAAAGGAAAATTAAACTATTACCTCTCTTTTTCTTTAATAATTTACATGGCCAATTACTCTTTATTTTTATCACTTTAATCTATTAAAGCAAAATTTTTCTCATTTTTGCTTTCTCTTTTTCCTTGTTTATAGAAACATATTGAACTTGATTAGAAGCATTTTTTTTTTTTAACTTCCCCCTCTTTTGTGTGATTTTTTGTTTGGATTTTTTTATTCATATTTCCATTTCTCCTTTAGTGAAAATAAAAAATATTTATATTATCATGTTTAATCAATTTTTGATAAAATTGGGAGGAAGAAATAAAGAATAAATGTATCTAATTAAATTTAATGGGTTTTGTATAAGAAGGAAGAATAAGTTGAAAAGAAATAAAATATATTTGTGAAAAAAGAAGAAAAAATATAAAAACATTAAAAATATAGAGCAGTGTTAGACTACTTAAATATGGATTAACAAAGAGTAAATCATTAAGAAGTTGAGCCTTAATTGTCAACTGGTATGTCTAGACCATTCTTTTTAAAAAAGGGTGAACCCGTACCAAAGACTTCCGCGCAAACAAAGTTCGGGTGGAGGGGGGGGTGTCCTATGGAGTCTTACCTCCACATTTTTTTTTGGAGGGTAGCGTTGACCAGGGGCCGGCCCCGGAACAGCAGGGGGGGGGGAGGAAGAATGAAGGCCGTATAACCTTCCCATTTGGGGTCCCACCTCTAAACTATTTTATTAAATTAAATAATAGACCCACATATATTTTGTGGGGCCCACACATATTTGAAAAAAAAAAAGATAAATTATTGATAATGATATTTTTTTTTGAACAAAATATAGGTAAAATTAAAGCAACAATATAAAAAAAATATACACATGACTTCAACCTTAAAAAGTTAGATGCAAACAAAAAATTTCTTTGGTAAGAGATGTAAACCAAAATTTTTTTTAGGTAAGAGATGCAAATCAATGGTAGTTAGTTACCTACTAACTATAGACATTTTATTCACAATACAAAATCAAATAACAAAAATTGCAAAAGAAATAAAGAAACATAGAATATAAAATCAAATAAAAAGAATAACAATAAAGGGAATGGGATAGAGAAACCATAAATAAATTGAGAAAGAGACCTAATTGTGGAGTAGATTTTTTCCAAATTTTCTAAGCCATCTTTAAGAAGGAAGAGAATAAATAGGGAAAAAAGAGATAGAGGAGAGGGGAGATAGGAGAATAAATAGGGATTGAAGAGTTAGTTTTAATTAGAAATAACATTTTGATTTTTGAATACCCTAATAAGATTTTTTTTCAAAAAATTTCCTTCTCAATCATGTTTATAGATAGAAGAGAATAAATAGAAAGAAAAGATGAGAGAGAAGAGAGGAGAATAAATAAGGATTGATGAATTAGTTTTTTATTAGAATGGACATTTATACCCATCATTTTACCTTTAAAAAATTGTTCACAATAATATTGAGGGGGGGGAATAGTGACATTTCACATG